>NW_012101447.1:409897-412012 GCF_000951045.1 Mandrillus leucophaeus
TATACACACATATATAAATAAAACCTGAATGCTCTCTTTGTTGTCTGGAATGTACTTTCATTACAAGAAGGCTGTGTCTCCCCTGGTTTGCAAACTCTTCGCTGGAATAAAGTCTCTCTCCTTCAAATTTGTTTTTCGAGAACTTTTGTTCAAAGAGATAAATTATATACAAGTGGGTGCAGTATAAAAAAAATCAGATTCATCTTGAGTTGATAACTGTTGAAACAACAGTTTCATTCAACACATGGATCATGTATGTGAAGCAGTCCATTATACTCTTTTATCTAGTTTTGTACATACTTGAAGTTTTTCATAATAAAAACAAAATAAAACAAAAACAGATTACACAGTCTGCTGGGATACAAAATATTACAATGTGGAGCGTCCATAAATGTTTCAAAATCTACAGAAGACACAATTTTTAGGCAGATATAAAGAACTACATTGTAACAAGAAATTAAATGATAGCCTTTTGCAATTATTGTCTCAGTAATTTTTACTTCAAAAAAGATGCCTATATTTCTTATCTTGGGGTCTTTCACTCGGTAGGTGTTCAATAACTGGTTGAGGAATTTAAAATGGTGGCATATTTCTCTTCACATCTCCTATAAAATTCTCAGAAAGCCAACAAATAAAAAAAAAAACTTCGTTTTGAACTTCAAATATTCTGAATATATAGAAATCAACTACTGTATAAAATATTCATAATACCAGAGGCTTAAAAAGGTAAATTATTAGAAACATTAAATCACTGATGTGATTACAGAATGGCACTTTATAAAACTAGGGCAGCAACAATTAGAATCATACTAGATAATAACCATCACAATGTGGAAAGAAATTATTTTTCTAAGGCACCAAATTAAAGTATAAGAAGATGAATAACACATATTTGGTCCATTAAAGAGAAAAGGAGGAGACAGATTTACATTTGTTATCTTAATTAATCCTTGACAACACCAAGGGCTCATTCTACTACACCATGCTATTTCAAGTTTTCTATATATAAACTAAATAGCATGTTAATTACCTAATATGTCTGCTTATTGTCAAGTCATAAGAAAATAAATTTATTTATAGTACTTTGTATTTAGCACAAAAATATAAAGATACTTGATTATTTTAATAAAGAAAGACTAACTTAAGATAGATAAATGGTTTTATTTTTTTCTTACTAATGAGATTTTCATTTCATACGTAGCCTGGTTTATAAACGAATGTGCAAAGAATTCTAAAAGAATGTCATAGTGAGGGGAGCAACAAGGTTATCCTTGTGTGGCAAAACTCTATAGTAGGTTATCATTGGCTGAGCAAAACAGCATAGTGGAAGCTGAAACCAATACATCAAAAGATAACCGTACTTCAAGTTCATTAACCCAGTGGTGAGAATTGCTTGAAGTAATAACTGACAATATCTGTGAGTCCTAACTTTGATAACTAAACTATCACAAAGCAAGCCTTACCTTTATACTTTATTTCTTCCTATATTCTAATTCACATTTCTTGAGGAAAGGGTCAATAATAGGAATTCTTATAAGAATGAATGCTCTGAGCTGGAGGATGCTTTAAAAAGTATATTTGGATTCTGAAAGAAGTCACAGGGATGTGGAAGATAATATTTCATCTATGAAATAGACTGAAAGTTTTTGTCCTTCCCAAACTCAAATATTGAAACCCTCGCCGCCAGTGTGATGGCATTAGGAGGTGGGGCCTTTGGAAAATAACCACGGGAGCAGATCGTGGGAGTAGAAATCCCATGATGGGATTAATACACTTAGAAGGAGAGAAAGAGACCAGAGTTCACTCTTTCTTTGCCATATAAGGTTACAGCAAGAAGGCTGGCATTTGCAAACCAGGAATAGGGTCCTCACTGGGAACTGCATTATTGTTTAAGCCACCCAGTCTACGGCATTTTATTATTGCATCCCAAGCTGACCAATATGCCCTATAAATATTCATTCGTTCAATCAAAAACTGATTATTGACTGCTTACTATGTGGTAGTAATCATAAGTCTGGGAACTAGCCACACAAAACGACTAGCAAAACTGTTCTCAAAATACGTCCCCTAAGAAGGACTGACCAGTATATAAAAACAAATAAATTAACAAGATAG
>NW_012101447.1:413712-443720 GCF_000951045.1 Mandrillus leucophaeus
ATGTGATTACAGAATGGCACTTTATAAAACTAGGGCAGCAACAATTAGAATCATACTAGATAATAACCATCACAATGTGGAAAGAAATTATTTTTCTAAGGCACCAAATTAAAGTATAAGAAGATGAATAACACATATTTGGTCCATTAAAGAGAAAAGGAGGAGACAGATTTACATTTGTTATCTTAATTAATCCTTGACAACACCAAGGGCTCATTCTACTACACCATGCTATTTCAAGTTTTCTATATATAAACTAAATAGCATGTTAATTACCTAATATGTCTGCTTATTGTCAAGTCATAAGAAAATAAATTTATTTATAGTACTTTGTATTTAGCACAAAAATATAAAGATACTTGATTATTTTAATAAAGAAAGACTAACTTAAGATAGATAAATGGTTTTATTTTTTTCTTACTAATGAGATTTTCATTTCATACGTAGCCTGGTTTATAAACGAATGTGCAAAGAATTCTAAAAGAATGTCATAGTGAGGGGAGCAACAAGGTTATCCTTGTGTGGCAAAACTCTATAGTAGGTTATCATTGGCTGAGCAAAACAGCATAGTGGAAGCTGAAACCAATACATCAAAAGATAACCGTACTTCAAGTTCATTAACCCAGTGGTGAGAATTGCTTGAAGTAATAACTGACAATATCTGTGAGTCCTAACTTTGATAACTAAACTATCACAAAGCAAGCCTTACCTTTATACTTTATTTCTTCCTATATTCTAATTCACATTTCTTGAGGAAAGGGTCAATAATAGGAATTCTTATAAGAATGAATGCTCTGAGCTGGAGGATGCTTTAAAAAGTATATTTGGATTCTGAAAGAAGTCACAGGGATGTGGAAGATAATATTTCATCTATGAAATAGACTGAAAGTTTTTGTCCTTCCCAAACTCAAATATTGAAACCCTCGCCGCCAGTGTGATGGCATTAGGAGGTGGGGCCTTTGGAAAATAACCACGGGAGCAGATCGTGGGAGTAGAAATCCCATGATGGGATTAATACACTTAGAAGGAGAGAAAGAGACCAGAGTTCACTCTTTCTTTGCCATATAAGGTTACAGCAAGAAGGCTGGCATTTGCAAACCAGGAATAGGGTCCTCACTGGGAACTGCATTATTGTTTAAGCCACCCAGTCTACGGCATTTTATTATTGCATCCCAAGCTGACCAATATGCCCTATAAATATTCATTCGTTCAATCAAAAACTGATTATTGACTGCTTACTATGTGGTAGTAATCATAAGTCTGGGAACTAGCCACACAAAACGACTAGCAAAACTGTTCTCAAAATACGTCCCCTAAGAAGGACTGACCAGTATATAAAAACAAATAAATTAACAAGATAGCTTCAGTTAGTTATAAGTGCTGTTAAAATATAAAGCAAGCAACAAAGCAAAGAATGACTTGAGGGACTACTTCAAACTGGATGATGAGGCAAAGCCTCTTGGAGGTGACATGTGAACAAAGAACTAATTAATAAAGAGCAGCAAACTATTTGTGAGATCTACAGGAAAGCATTCTAGGCCCAGGCAACATCTAGTGCAAATGCCTTTCCTAACAACCCTCAGCTTTGAAACATATGGCCTTTGACGGTACCATCCAGTACCGCTTCTTGTTGCAGTTATCTACTCATTTCTCAGACATCTTTGCCCACTGTCACAATCTCCAATGCTAATTTTATTGTAATTTTTGGCAGTTCCAGTATCTATACACATAGCTCCTTTGAAACACTGACCTTTTAGTTTATTGACTTCCTCTCATTTGGTAATTTTCTCATCCATGCTACTGCAGCTCCTCTGGTTATACCAATGAGGACACTCACTTTCTAATCTCAATTTCTAGCACTGCACTCTCTGACTATGGCCTTCTTTCTTCCCAGATCACTTGCTCTAAGTTCCTTAACTCCACCAGTTCTACCACACCAGGACCTACAAACCATGGATCCTACCACCTGCTCCCTCACCCCCAACTCACGCTCTTACTACTTTCCTTATTTGGCTTGAATTTCATGACACATTACAAAAATCATTACATTATGTAAAACTCCCTTGCTCCTCTCCTGCTTCACTGTATTCTTGGCTGGATCCAACCCTAGTTAAAATCAGTTACACCTAGTTTCTGTGCTTGCAACTATGTATCTAGATGTGGCTAGGAAAACAAAAGACACCATATAATCATACAGAATGTTTTCACTTTACGTTTATGAACAATTTCCTGAAATTGAACAATCCCCTTACATTTATGAATAATCCCCAATAAACCAAACCATTCATGCTCCCATTCTTCTAGATTACTAGTTCGAACTTACTCTTCTCTCCTTAAGCTATTAATATCCCTTCCCTCAACTCCACCCTTACTAGGCAAGTACCACATAATAAGGGTCTACAAGATCTTATTCTACAAGATCAGAAGTTCTCCCTTAAACCTAAGATCTTATCCCTCTCACCTACTCTAATCACTCCAGGAAGTCTTCCCTTTTTAATTTTTGTGGAGACAGAGTCTCGCTCTGTCACTCAGGTTTAAATGCATTGGTATAATCATAGCTTATTATAATCTCAAACTCCTAGGCTCAAGGTATCCTCTGTTTCCACCTGCCAAGTAGTTGGTATTGTAACACCAAGCCCAGCTGATTTTTTTAATTAAATATTTTTTAAGTAAATATTTTGTAGAGAGAGGATCTCACTATATTCCCTGGCTGATCTTGAACTCCTGGCCTCAAGCAATCCTCCCACCTTAGCCTCCCAAAGTGCGACCCGCCTTGCCCAGCCTCTTTTTCTTCTTGTATCATCAATGTTTTCCAACACCCATTGTTCATTCCCATCAACACACAAACTTGCTATTACTTCTCTTTTCCCAGATAGGTTTCTTTGAAGAACAAATAAATAAGAAATAAGAAAATGAAAAAGTATCTTTCTTTCTGAAATAAATAAATAAATAGTAAGTACAACCACGCCATTTTTTTTCTTTTTTTCTTGAGATGGGGTCTCACTCTGTTGCCCAGGATGGAATGCAGTGGAACAATCATGGCTCACTGCAGCTTCAACCTCCTGGGCCCAAGCAATCCTCCCACCTTGGCCTCTCAAGTAACTGGGACTCTACAGGCATATGCCACCATGCCCCACTAACTTTTTTATGTTTTGTAGAGACAGAGTCTCACTATGTTGTCCAGGCTGGTCATGACTGGGATCCAGGGATATTCCACCTTGGCTTCCCAAAGTGCTGGGATTATAGCACCCAGCCTCAACCAAGAAATTTTTTTAAATGTACAGAAATCAGTTTTAAAATACGAGGACATATTATAAAGCAACAATAATATTGAAAATGGTACCAATAGAAGGTAGAGAGTTCTTTTTCACAGACTAGAGGTACAGAAAAGGACCTAACAATAGATGTGATAATTATGACAATACAAAGCAAAAAAGAATACAGGTAGATTGAATTTTTTTTTTTTTTTTTTTTTGAGACGGAGTCTCGCTGTGCTCCCAGGCTGGAGTGCAGTGGCGTGATCTCGGCTCACTGCAAGCTCCGCCTCCCGGGTTCATGCCATTCTCCCGCCTCAGCCTCCCAAGTAGCTGAGACTACAGGCGCCCGCCACCACGCCCGGCTAGTTTTTTGTATTTTTAGTAGAGACGGGGTTTCACCATGTTAGCCAGGATAGTCTCGATCTCCTGACCTCGTGATCCACCCGGCTCGGCCTCCCAAAGTGCTGGGATTACAGGCTTGAGCCACCGCGCCCGGCCAGGTAGATTGAATTTTTAAAACTATGAACACAACATTGACAACTTGAGAAAAAAACTTGCAACATAAATACTAGAAAAAGAGAAAATATCAAAATACAAATAACTGTTACAAATGATTGTTCAAAAGGAAAACCTGGCAATGCACGATTAAAAAATGCAAAAGAAGATACAGTTGGCTCTCTGTATGTGCAGGTTCCACATCCACAGATTCAAACAACTATGGATAAAAAGTATTTTTCAAAACCATTAAAAAACAATGCAACAGTAAAAAATAATACGAATAAAAAATACAGTATAACAACTATTTACATAGCATTGACATTGTATTAGGAATTGTAAGTAATGTGGACATGATTTAAAGTGTGCAGGAGAATGCACATTGGTTATATGAAAATACTATGCCATTTTATAAAAGGAACTTGAACATTGTGAATTTTGATACCTGTAAGGGTGCTGGAACCAATTTCTCTGTAAATACAAGGGATGACTATAGGGATAGCCAGTAGTATATGAAAGACATTTAGCCTTGCAAATATATAATAATGTAAAACAAAACCAAAAAATGAGGTACAATTATGACTTATGTATTTAACGTATTTAAACATATATTATAATTTATCCTATATATGTGTATATGAACATGCATCTATAGTGTATCAAATATTGTGAAGCATAGAAGAACGTGAGGGCTTTCATACTGGTGGAATATCAACTGATAACTTTCTGAAGGTAATTTAACAATATGAAGCAAAAGTTCAAAAATTTTGATTTTCATAACAGTGAACAATAGAAACAATATAAATTTCCAACAATAGGGGATTAATTAAATAAATTATATCCTTATGTTAAAATGTTATAGAACAATTAAAATTCATAATCTTGAAGAACATGTAAGCATATCTGATGTTGCTCCAGACACTGTCAAATCTACGGGGCAGGTTATAAAATAGTGTGAAATATATAGTCTCAATTTTCTAAAATATCTATTACAAAAAAAATGCATCAGTAAAATAATGATATAGTTTGACTATGTCCTCACCCAAATCTCATCTTGAATTGTAGTTCCCATAATCCCCACATGTTGTAGGAGGGACCTAGTGGGAAGTAATTGAATCATGGGGGCAGTTACCTCCACGTTGCTCTCTGGATAGTGAGTTCTCATGAGATCTGATGGTTTTATAAGGGACTTTTCCCCTCTTGCTTGACACTTCTTCTTGCTGCCACCATGTGAAGAAGGACATGTTTGCTTTCCCTTCCACCATGATTGTGAGGCCTCCCCAGCCATGTGGAACTGTGAGTCCATTAAACCTCTTTTTTTCTTTATAAATTATCCAGTCTCAGGTATTTCTTCACAGCAGTATGAAAATGGACTAATACATAAGATAGGAGAATTAAGACAATGACTATTTCTGAGTTATGGAGTTATAGGTAATTGTAATTTTCTTTAACATTTTCCTCTTTTTTTATAGCAACATATTCAGAAAGTTAGGAAAGTAACAAATAGTGAAGATGAAGAAAATGAAAAGGAAGGAGACGAGGAGGAGCGGAGAATAAGGTTTGCCTCTCTTCACTCCTTTTAGTGGGAATTGGTCAAAATTACTAGAGCTTCAGAGTATTCACATGGTTGCAGGCCCCTGCAAGGTAAAATTAACTTAGCAGGATTGTGGTCAATCCCACCTTTCCTCACCATCACTACCACCACCATATGTGAAGATATTTAATTATGAAAACCACCAAAGGCAATGACATATACTCCGGTAATGAAGGGATTCTATGTACTACATTCCAATCATGTAGCTTGGGCAGTCACAGAATATTTTTAAACTTTAGTTTTAATTATAACATAAATTGATTGAATGAGATAACCTCATTACCTTAGTACCTTAATTACTCATTTGTTTTATTTAGTAATACTGAAGAAAATAAGGATAAACAAATTTCGTTTTTATAAATCAAGTGTATCTAAAAAGAAAGTGTTCTAGAGTTTAAAATGTTATGTTTGAAATGTTTTTGTCTTTAACTTTTGTGACACTATTGTAAAACACTAAGTAATAATAATCAAAATTATGGAAACTTCCCAGAATGAAGACTAGAATTATACACAATATACTATACCAAAGAATTGTCTTATTTGAAGTTGGATAAAATAACCACAGTTGAAGCAGTTGACACTTGGATCACGGTCATTAACATCAGCACTAAGGGGAGAATGTGAGGTAAGCCAGATCCTCTACGTAGATATTTTTTCAACACAGATGTTTTTTCAAAATCATATAAGGACAGATTCTACCACTTAAAATATTTTAATGTCTTTACATAATCGACATTCATTAAGGGTTTTCTAGAGCACATAAGGAAAGAACCTTAAAATCCCAAGGTTATAGTCTCTTGAGATTCTACTCAAGCAAGAGTATTATTCAAAGGACAATGAATGTGCTACACACGTTGTAGTTCTGAAACAGTGAATTTAGGACAAGTTAAATTGCACCAAGGCATGGGCTAATAAACATCAAACAAAGCAGTCATTGTAAGCCAAGGCTCATCTATTATAAGCATGTGACCATACAGGGCATAATAAAGTCTTTGTTCCTGTGTTAGTGCAGTTGTCAAGGAGAATTATATATTCTAAATTTATTCTGTTAATAGTTCATTAAAAAAACTTAATAAAATGTTTTGTAAATATTTTGCAAATTTAAATTTAAGAATAAAAACATCAAGAAGATGAAAAATTCACTCCAATAGACCTCAGATAAATACAAATAAATAATGTTAATAAAAATGGCTTCAATTTAAGAACCACATAATATGGGTCACAAGATTCTGAAGATGTACTTAGTCAATTAGCACCTTCTTATAATAAACCCTTCATTTTATGATGCTCTTTAGAGACCATATAATTTTATCTGACCAATATAACAACACTTGGAGGTGAACAGGTAGATATTATCGCTACTTAGCAGAGAAGCAGCTATGGCTCTGCAGGATTCTTTCCTTAACTCACATAACTGGTGATGTTGTGGGTCTGATACCACAGTCTTCTGACACCTAGTATATTGTTGTTTTCACGGAATTATAGTGTTTCTTTACAAAATCCTTGTTCATGTAAAAGCCATAAACTGAAAATCAGGGTTGCCTGGTTTACAGTAGCCTTGGACACAATGTCCATTTTGTCCAAGGCTACTGGGAATAGTGTCTGGCACACAGGAGATAGTTAACTTTTATAAAAAAATAAAAACTTCCTCTGACTCAGTTTAAACTATTAACATCCCAGGATGTTTCATTTCACTCTTATGGTCAAATATATCAAATCTGCAGCCAACACTATTGTAGTTTCAAACCCATCACACTTCTGAAATAATTCCTAGTTAGATAATCAATAACTTCCTAATTTTTAAAAATGCAGTGGTCTCTATTTGGTCTTCATCCTAATAGATTCCATTTAAAAACTGAACACTCTGTAAATGTCCATTTTGTCAATGCCATTGCTGTTTGATCCTACTTTTCTTTACTCGTCTTTGTTTTCTTCCTCCTGTGCTGGCTCCTCTTCCATTACTTAAACAAATAATGAAATTCTGCAAGTTATGACCTTGGCTCCTTCTCACTCTGTTAGTTCTCCCTGGCCATATCTTTTACACCATGGTTTAAATTGCCAATCTGTGCCATAAATACCCAAATCTATCTCTAGTCTTCTTCTCCTGGCTGAGCAAAAGGATTAGATATCCTCTCTTCTTGAATGGTCAGAGAATCTCAAACATAAGATCCTCAAGATAAATATATTTTCTTTACAATCCTCTTTCTCCAAAGTGCCTTCTCTTGTGTTCTCTCATTTCTATTCCCTCACTAGCATTTTTCCTCTTCTGATTCTCAGCTGGTGTCCATGCTTTTTAATTTATTTTTTATTTTCAAAATAGAGATGGGGGTCTCACTATCTTGCCCAGACAGTTCTTAAACTCCTGGGTTCAAGTGATCCTGTGGCCTCAGTCTCCCAAAGGGATAGGATTACAGGTGTGAGCCACCATGCCCAGCTAATATCCATGCTTTCTAATTCTTTTGCAAAAAATGCAATCAAAAGAGAACTTTCAAATATCGCCAGCACCACACCCACCAACTAACTTTCAAATGTATTCATGCATTACATCTTTTTTTCTGTTAAAATACATGAGCTTCCCTACTTTACCTAGAGTGAATCCCTCTCTGTGTATTAGAACACATCCATACCTTTACATCTACTTAGAGGCAATGCTCCAGAATATTCCCTTCCTGCCTCATTGATATTACCTCTCTACTAGATGAACTCATCATCATGCAAACCTGATTTTTAAAAACTTTCCATCTTAGAAGTGACAATCAGCCTTCCTGGATCCCACATCCCCATCCAGTTACTGTCCCATTTTTCTGCTTTCCTTTATAGCCACACTTAAGAGCTGTTAATACTGTCTCCATTCCTCTCATTCTTCTGAACCAATTCAGTCAGGCTTATCTTCTTACCACTCCAGGAAATAGCTCTTTTCACAGCCTCAGTGACCTCTACACCAACAAATTAAAGGTCCAAACCTCAGTTCTCACCTTATGGACTAGTAGGAGAATTTGATACAGTGGATCATTCCTTCCTTCTTGAGAGTCAGAACTTCCTAACCACATATGTAAAATAGTGAAAAACCTCATCCCTAACACCCTAGACTCCAACTCTTCTCTTTCACCAGACTCTCCCCCTCACAGAGCTTCAATGAAGCTCTCCACAACACCTATTGCCACGACATATAGATTTACTTTTTATGAAATGTAAACTCTCTGATTTTGGTCATGTTACTTAACCTATCAGAACTTTATTTTCTGTTATCCATGAAAATGGCATGACTATAAATAAGAGCTGGTTGTCTGAGTGGTTTCAAGGATTAAATGAAAACAAACAAACAAACAAACCCAAAACACATATGTAACTACTACTACTACCATAGTACAGATAGTTCCTCATTTTCTTTATGACCTCACCCTAGTCCTACCAGGTTATTAACAAGAATAATATTGAATTAGACTTACATTCTCGCTCTTATTCACCCAGAGGAAGTCTTATTTTGTTCATCTGAAAGATGTCTCAAGTAGTACTAACATACATCACAATATCTGTACACTCCTGTGTAGGTCTAAGCATAAGGATAAAAAGAGAAATATTTTTTCAGTCAAATAAATCAGTGAATTGTGGTGGGTTACACTGAAAGGTGGACAATAGAGGTATAGGCTGTTTACTGTACATTCAGTTTGCTACAATAACTGGTCCACTATGTGGAAATCAATGACTATTAGTTTATAATGATTTACCTTAAATCTTTAAGAAGAGACAGCTCTATACAAGTACTATATAGCTCAGTCTCTCAATGATTCTTACAAAATGAAAAAGAATTCCATAGAGATAATAAAGTATTGGTGCTTTTCAGATAGCACTAATAAATCAGGAGAACATCAGTTTAATCATTTCTATAACAATTCAAAGAAGCAAACTGAAATAGTTCACTCATATCAAAGAATACTGTGATATAAAACCAGGTAAAAGAACCTCAGGGATGTTTTGTCTGTGTTCAAGTCTAGCACATTTTAATTTTAACTCAGCAAGAAAAGATAGAAAAAAAAATATATTGCACTTAAAATTTTTAGACTACTGCTTATTGTCAAGCATTTTCTCTTCCACTAAATTGTTTCTAGAGCTTTATTCCTTTGACTTTATCCCATTTGTAAGCACAGTAATATCCAAATAGGTCTGTCATAGACAAATCATTAATTAAATCAGCAAGCAAATAGATTTAACAAAACAGCAATATAAAAGACATTAGGAACACATACATTAACATTATTTTTTGTGATTAAATGAATACAGTGAAATAAAAGCCAAAGTTCTATTTAAATAAAGTTTTGATTTTACATTGTGTTTTAAATAGCTTAGCAACAACAATATAAATAAGCACAACAGATTTCAGGTACAACAACTATTTCAGCAAGGAAATAAATATTCTGAGAATATGTACAATAAGTGTGCACAATCAATCTTTGGAAACTTTTAATTATTTCAGCACATTTTGGAGACAGTGTTATATAATTTACCAGGGCTTAGAAATCCCACTCTGTCCCTCACTGTTTGTGAGAATTTAGCAAGTTACTGTGCCATGACCATCTCAGTTTCCTCTTCTGTGAAAGAATTTTACCTATCTCACCAGTTTGTTGCAGGGATTAACGATTAATTTTTAGGTAAATAAAATGGAGTTACCCTTCATTCTTCCTTCTTCAACCCTACAGGTAGTCCCTTCCAATGTCTCTCACCTAACAGGTAACGATGAACCTGGCTTCTGCTCAGATATTCATTTATATCCCATCTATTATTTTATTCCCCAGCAAGTCTTGTGTGCTCTCTTATCCCCTCCAAACATACTAAAAACCACTGCCAGATCAATATGCCTAAAGCACCAAATTGTACATTCCATGGTCCTCTTCAAATATTTGCAGTTAATACGACTGCCTACAGGATGAAGTACAAACTCCTGAACTTTGTATTTTATGCCCTCCACAATGTGGGTCTCCCTGCTCGCACAGAGATCTAATTTAGTATCTAATACTCTCCTTTCATGAATACTCAATTTCACTCAACTCAGACTACTGATTGCTGAGAAAGAAATCATGCAAATTGAAGCCTGTTACCAAAGTCTTTTTTTGTTGCTTGTAATGTACTTGTCCTTATCTGTATTTCAGCTTCCTATTAAGAAACACCTTTTTTTGGCATCGAATCACAATCAAGTCCATCTACATTGATATCGCTAATTTTTCTTAACACTCCTTTTGTTATTATTTATTCTGTTAATTTACAACAATATCTTCCTGACTAGACTCCTTACTTCCTCTGCCCTCTGCAAGCTTTTCTCCATCCAGCAGTCAAACCGATATTTTAAAAGTGCAAATTGTATTAGGTAACAGCTCCACTTAAAATCCACTAGTGGGTCCACATACTTAGAACACAAGACAAAAGCATCACATATCACTCTGCACCAGGCCAGCCACCTCCTTACTTGTGCTCTGGAATTTATCACTTGGCTTTTGCTCACTAGGCTCCTGGCATGTTGTATTTGATCATCTTTTTTGTCTATAATTCTTCTCCCATGTCTTTGCATGGCTTACTTCTCTAAAGATACCTCCTCTGACCACCTTATGTAAAATAGTTACTAACACACACACACACACCCCTTCACAAAATATTGGAATACTATTACAATATGTACAAAATTCAACTGGTTTGAAAAAGCGAGACAGAAATGCCATGCATGATAATTATTTCATTTGTACATAAAATACAAAGGGCATAAAATGCAAAGTTCTGGAGTTTGTACTTCATCCTGTAGGCAGTTGTATTAACTATGCACCCAGTGAGACAAACAGAAATATGAATTTCCCAATTGGAAACTAAATGATAGAGACAGAATGAGTTTTTACATTGATCTATGTTATCAGATTAATTATCTCCATTACACGTAATGTGTCTAGGCTATATTTATTACAGTAGATAGGCAGGAGTGGGGTGGGAGAGGGCTTCCCGTACCCCACCAGGGATGTCAGGCAACCATCAGGTGATGGTCAGGCAGTTGTCACGCTGCCTCTCTAAAATAATAATTGGTTGCCGCTAGCATCAGGGAAAGGCAATTTCCTAATAGATAAAAACATCTGAACCTGGTGATTGACAGTTTCCTGATAAGACCTCAGGAACTGGGTGAGTGGGCTCAAGCATGCACACGTCAGAGGCAAAATGGCAGAGTTTAACTGGTATGTGACCTTCCACAGACTTTCCACTGGAAAAGGGAAGAATGCTTCATGTGAGCATGCCTACAACTCCAGTAAACACACTGCGCATACTCACCTCCCAAGTGTTAGCAGACCACCGTGCATGTAGGCGGCCCGCCCCAAGGGAAAAATCAAGGGAAACGGGGACACAAGACCTTGGAAGTATGCCAATATATAGAACCCCAACTCAAAAGGTCAAACCCCACACTTTTCCTTCAAGTCACCTATTGGGCCTCTTCCAAGGGTACTTTCCTTCCTTTTGTTCCTGCTCTAAAGCTTTTAAATAAACTTTTACTCCTGCTGTTAAACTTACCTCAGTCTCTTTTTTGCCTTATGCCCCTCAGTCAAATTCTTTCTTCTGAGGAGGCAAGAATTTAGATTGCTGCAGACTCTTATAGATTTGCTGCCAGTAACATATTCATATGTGATAATGGCTTATATGATTAGTTCTTTAGTGAATAATAAACACAGAATTAAGTTCGATAATAAATATTGGAATAGCCAAGATTATTTGAAGCAGATTTTAATACCTTAATATGTTTTAACAATTAAGTATAATTTGGTAATAGTAAGACTGCCAATATTTGGTCTTTTTTAAAAAGGAGCATTTGATGCCAATACTTGTACCTTGATGGAAAATGACAATAATGCAAGTGAGAATGCCACTAATAATTAAGTTGTTGCATCAATAATTGTTGGAAAGTTGAACATGTTTTACTGTTAAAGTAAATATCCATTCTGTAGAATAGACATTTTGTGATTTATGTCCAGTTTCTTAAACAGGACTACCTAAGAGAGAACTAAACTTTGACCTTTTTCCTTCTCTTGCCCAAATTCCTATCTAAGGGACTAGGGAGTCACTCCCTACAATCCGTAAAGTCTCATCAGAGAGATTTCATTTAACCGTATATAACATACCTTACTTTCCAACCTGACTCTGGCATAACATTACATGACAGATAAGGAAAGAAATCCAAATATTTTAACCCCAAATACATTTCTTTGTCATATCTTAAAATAGCCCTGTAAAGTTGTCTCCTGTGGGGAAAATACTACATTCTATAGAGAATCCCCTTGCCCTTTTCCAGGCCTTTTCCCTGATCCAGGAGAGAATGAACTAAGAGGCTGGCACCTTTTTAGGTCTGATAAGAAACATTTATGGGGGAGAGGGAGGGACAGCATTAGGAGATATACCTAATGTAAATGACGAGTTAATGGGTGCAGCACACCAACCTGGCACATGTATACATATGTAACAAACCTGCACGTTGTGCACATGTACCCTAGAACTTAAAGTCTAATAATAAAAAATAAATAAAATAAAAAAAGAAACATTTACAATCTATTCTCTCTGAAGCTTGCCATCTGGAGGCTTAATTTGTATAATTAGAACCTTGTTCTCCATAATCCCTTATCTTAACTCAGACATTTTCTTTCTATTGATTCCAGATCTTTAGATAAACTCTTTCAACCAACTGCCAATCAGAACATCTTTAAATTCACCTATAAGCTGGAAACCTGGCCCCCTTCCAGTTATCCCACCTTTCCAAACAGAACCAATGTACATCTTACATGTATTGACTGATGTCTTATGGCCCCCTAAAATGTATAAAACTTAGTTGTGGGCTGAGCACCTTGGGCATATGTTCTCAGCATCTCCTGAGGGTTGTGTCATAAACCATGGTCACTCATATTTGGCTCATAATAAATCTCTCCAAATATTTTAGAGTTTGACTCTTTTCATCAACATAAGGAAAAATGAGAAACTGAGAAAGTCATTTTAGTTCTGAAGATATTTGGCAGAACAAAATGAAGAAAATGTTAACATATCTCCCAGTTGGGAAATAGTCAAGGAAATTTGGTGCAATTCAATATGGGCTTTTTATAGCTGCTAAATATGGTGATTATGAAGATTATGTGACAATATGGATCACATCAAATATTAAGTGAATGAAGCAGATTATACATTGTTACAGTCCAATCACAAACATGTAAGGAAAATTTGTTTACTAAACAAAGGGCTGAAAACAAATACATAAAATAAATATGATCATTTTTCCAAATGTTCTCCAAAACAGTAATTTTATTTTCCTAGTATGTAACATAGGTGTTAAACGCCTCCATGAAAAGTTCTTGCACCAAATGATCTCCCTTCCCAATATATCTATGAATCTATCATTAGCAATTTCTTCTCTGGTCATCCTTAAAAACTGCTGTAACAAACAATTCTTTCCACCTTTTAATCCACACATTTACCCTGAATGGCTTTAACAGCCATCTTTTATGCCCTTAATTCCCAAATATTCCTTTTCTAACTACTACTTCTATTCTAAGTTTCAGTCTTATGTATTCTAACATCAATTGAAAGATACAGCAGTTTCTTGCAAAGATTTTGTAGCATCTTCTGTACAAAAATGTTAACGGGAATTCCTTCAATCACCTCTGGCCTTCTGTAGCATTTTATGTTACCATGCTAGAAAACCTCAACACAAATTTCACTTCTTTCTCTACTTTTCCCATCACAACACAGCAGTTCCCAAATGCAGGCTATTCCATTCCAGAAATCTCCTGAAATTAATGCATCTTTTCCACCCTCATTCCCTTCAAGTATTCATCTCTAGTGTTTTGTTTTGTTCTTTGTTCTTTTTTTCTTAATTAATTTAATTTAATTTAAAGTTCCAGGATGCATGTGCAGGACGTGTGGGTTTGTTACACAGGTAAATATGTGTCACAGTGGTTTGCTGCACATACCAACCCATCACCTAGGTATTAAGCCCCACATGCATTTGCTATTTAACCTGGTGCTTTTCCTCCCCCTACCCCCTCTACTGACAGGCCCCAGTGTGTGTTGTTCCCCTCCCTGTGTTCATGTGTTCTCATTGTTCAGCTTCCACTTATAAGTGAGAAAATGTGGTGTTTAGTTTTCTGCTCCTGTGTTACTTTGCTGAAGATAATGGCTTCTGGCTCCATCCACGTCCCTGCAAAGGACATGATCTCATTCTTTTTCATGGCTGCATAGTGTTCCATGGTGTATATGTGAAACCCAAAACTGTAACAACCCTAGAAGAAAATCTAGGCAATACCATTCAGGACATAGGCACAGGCAAAGATTTCATGACAAAAACATCAAAAGCAATTGCAACAAAAGCAAAAATTGACAAATGGAACCTAATTAAAGTAAAGAGCTTCTGCATAGCAAAAGAAACTATCATTAGAATGAACAGACAACCTACAGAATGGGAGAACATTTTTGCAATCTGTCTGATATCCAGAATCTATAAGGAGCTTAAACAAATTTACAAAAAAAAAAAAACAAAAAAACACATATTACCAAGTGGGCAAAGGACATGAACAAACACTTCTCAAAAGAAGACATTTATGTGACCAACAAACATGTTTTGTTTTTTCTAAAGACCCATATTTAGCCTTTGTTACCTTATTTCATCTTTACACCAGTCATATGTATTAGCACCATTTTGTAGATAAAACTGATGTACAAAAAGATAAGTAATTTGATAACACAGCTAGCATATGGCAAAGCTGGCAACCTTAACTATTCCAACAATCTCCCTGCCTCTACGTCACTCATTGCAATTTTTTAACATTATTTTGTCCTGCATTGCCCACATGATTACATTCAAACTCAATAGCATCACAAAGAAAGTCCTTGAATGTCTAGAGCAAGTCTAACTGTCCAAGCTTATCACCTGTCACTCCCAACCCCACACCTTGTGTTCCTTCCAAACTCAATAGAAAGACTCAGGACACAACTGGTCCTTGCTCAACCCCATTGCTTGTGAATACCCCAGCTGGTTAGAAAACTGTCCCAATTATTCTCCCTAGAAATCCTTCACAACAAGACTCAGACATTTCTTCTTTAATGAAACCTCCCATTCCGCTGGCCTCAACCTGCAGAATAATTTGTTCTGCTTGCCACATTCCCATAATACAGTTTTCACATATCTAACTCATTACCTACTGTAAAGTAACAGAATTTAATTACTGGCTATTCCATCTTGCTTACTTAATAATAATCTCATCCAGAGTAGGGACTGGGTCTTATTCATCACTGTATCATAGTTGCACATCCCATCCACCATATGCTAATGCTTCACTCAGTGCCTGGCATATTTGATTAATGATTGAGGAGGAAAATTATCAGAGCACCATGTATCAGTTTTCAAGGACAGTTATAAGGCCTTATAAGAGAATTAATAGCAAAGGCTGACAGGTCTCTAGGAATAGAAGTCAAAGGACATGAGACAAGATATAGAAATTAGGGAATATTGCTTGAGTCCAGGAGTTTGAGGCTGCAGTGAGTTATGATCACACGATCGCGCTCTAGCCTGGGCAACAGACCGAGACTCTGTCTCAAAAAAATAAAAATAAAAATAAAAATAAAAAATAAATTAAAAATATACACTTAAAAAAAGAAGAAAAGATGAAAGAGTTGAAAAGCAGCATAGACAAACTTTACTCACTTGAAATGTTGTCATTTCCAAAATATGAAGTAATTAAATGCAAGTTAATTTGGATAGAATTCTCCACAAAAAAAGACAAAGCATTTTCTTCCTTCCCTCTTTGTGTAAATTCAGTTCAGCTATTGAGCACAAGAGCTACTATGGTGAAATACCACTCTAACAAATGCTTTTAGTTTTAGCCTATTTAAGCTATTGTAAACTCAACTTGGCAGTCACCTTGCTGAACAGTGAAAGAGCAGGATAAATGAAACTTTCCCGAAGTCCTTTTTATCGTCAAACAGTAGGAGAGCATTATTGGCTTCATTCAGTTGTGGCTAGGTTACAAGGGTTATATTTTACATACTTTAGGCCAAAATCCCACTGTAATGTGATATTATTGGGTCAGTTTGTCTGACTTGAGAAAAAGCCCTATTATAAGTAGAAGGAGTTTTGTCTCATTTCTTCAGAATATATATACAAAACTCTTGGAAAGTTTAAAAGCTTAGACATTTTCCCCCTACTGCGAAGAGGGAAAAAAAGGAAAAGAAATTCTGCTTCTCAAAGAAAAATTTAAAAACATAATAGCAAGCTCAAATATTCAATTAGAAATGATAATATGCTATGAATTCATTTCTAGAATTTTCAAAAAATTTTCATTAATTTTATCTAATATTTGTTATTTGTAAATATCCATCACAAAAGATAAGTAAAAATAGGATAAATACTTGGATCAAGAAAAATAAGTCTGAAGTGAAATGATGTAATATCTACTTCTCTGAGATTTGGCATTTACTGGTTGTGACATTTCCACTCAATGTCAGATTTCATTATCTGTAAAACAGAATTAATGTCTAATGCACAGGCTATTTCAAGTATTAAGTTGATATTTATAATATCTGGTGCAAATAGTTGCTTAATAGATGTCATTAAAACAAAATGTAAATACATTAATGTAATCAATAGCCTTGTAATTAAAGTTAAATGATCAGATTATTTCTAATTAAACCCATTGTTTTAGTTTATCACTCTTATATCTTTTTTTGGTAAAGTATATGATAATTTATAGAGCATATATAGGAAGAAAAAGGGATGGATCTTAAAAATGAGGGAAGCTTACTCATTAGAGTTTTACTTGGAACCACCATTGTAAAATGAAGAAATACAGATTATGGTTTGATTCTTCTACATTTAACTGATATAAAAAAACAAATTTATTAAAGCTGATTTAAAGTGAAGTAAACAAACCAGTGTGAGGACGTAGTCAATAAAACTAGAGATATCTGTCCAGCTTCCTATCCCAGAAAGTTTATTGTTTTTTGTCTGTTTTACATATCAATTGTCTGGGCATGTATGCAACTGTTTATTGAAAAAACTTCAGTGGATATTCCATAGGTCACTTCATGTACTAACCATCAATTATATATATATATATATATAGGATGCTAGGAATTGAGTGCAAAAACGTAACAGTTCCAGGCAGTGAGAAATGACTAGGTGTATAGGAGGGGTATTAGTGCATTTTCATATTGCTATGAAGAAACACCCAAGACTGAATAATTTATAAAGAAAAAGAGGTATAATGAACTCACAGTTCCACATGGCTGGGGAGGCCTCACAATCGTGGTAGAAGGCAAAGGAGGAGCAAAAGCACATCTTACGTGGCAGCATGCAAGAGAGTGTGTTCAGGGGAACTACTCTTTATAAAACCATCAAATATTGTGAGACTTATTCAGTATCAGGAGGACAACATGGGAAAACCCACCCCATAATTCAATTATCTCCCACTGGGTCCCTCCCACAGCATGTGGTGATTATGGGAGCTACAATTCAAGATGAGATTTGGGTGGGGACACAGCCAAACCATATCAGGAGGGGACAAGGGGATGCTCTCAGTTATTTCAGTGCTAGATATAAGGCTGAAGAGGGAGGTCAAGGCTGAGCCCTAAAGTGTCTTTTATTCCATGTTACTGTGCCTGACATTTGTCAAGGATGCAATGAAGAGGCATTAAACTATTTTATGTAAGGAATGACATACTTTGTGTTTACGATCAATCATTTTGGCTAAGGTTTTAGGAGAAACTTGAAGAAGAAAATACTGTAGGTATGAACAGCAGTTAGAGTTACTATAGTTTCCAGAAGAAAGGTTATAGAAGTCTGAACTGGGGCAAAAAGTAAAAAGATAAGGAAGATAGCATAGATTTTAAAATATATTGGGGGTAAATCTTCATTATGCAATGATTGACACAATTTTATATCTATGGCCATCCAATCTGTTAAAATCAAAGGTCACAACTTCAGCTCAAATGTAACTATGATTATTTACATACTCCTTTGTTTTAATTACTGTAGGTTTATAACATGTTTCATTACAAGTTTGAATTATCTACCCTTTATTTTTCATCACTCTCAGATTTATCTGGCAGATCTTGTGAATTTACTTACCCTTATGAAGTTTAGAATCCATTATTTTGTCTAGTTCATAAGAATTTATGTTGAATTTTTTAGGGGAATTTATTGAATGTATGGACTAACATAGGAAGCTCAGACTTCTTTACACTGTAAGTGTTAACAATTCAAAAGCAAGATACAGCATGTCTTTCTGTCTATTAATATCCTCCTTTCTAATCCTTGGTAGTATAATATGTTTTCTTCATATCGCTCTTGGACATTTACTAATGTTTATTTCAATATAGTTCCTCCTTTGTGTTGTTACTACAACTGAGGTCTGTTGTTTCCTTGTATTTTCCTTAAAATATGTTTAGAATTGTATTTCAAGGACACAGAAAAATATAAGATACCCCTCTAGTAAACACCCTCCGTCAAACTCTAGCTTTTGACCATTCTTCTTTCAATTATTTCTTAAAGAAATAAAATATTACAGATATGGCTGAAGCCTCTGTTCACCTTTCCAGATCCCCTCCCAAGTGGGATTGCCATATAAAACGCAAGACTCCCTGTTAAATTTGAATTTCAGATAAACAATGAATAAATATTTAGTATAAGTGTATCTCATATGATATACAATTTGAATGTATTTTTATTTGCTAAATCTGACATCCTTATGCCTGAGGTCTAGAAATATCCTGAGTTTGTTTTTTAATCATTCTTACACAATTCAAAACACTGCACATTATGTGATCAAGAACATTTTAGAGGATTGTTTTGCATGCCTTCAAATCTTATATAAATGGTACAATATGTTTCATTCTGCAACTAGCTTTTTAAACTAAATGCTGAGATTACTGACATTTATTCTTATTGACTATCCAAGTTGTTTACTCATTTGAAATGCAGTTTTTCATTATTACAAACAAGATTAAAATTAATATGCTCATAGATTTCTTCTCATTTTTCTTATGTATTTGTGAGAGATTCTCCAAAATGGGTTCTTAAGCTCCACTGCACACTAGAATCCCCCGAGGAGCTTTATAACATACTGATGCCAGAAAAATGTCTCTGGTATTTCTGATTTAACTTGTTTGTAGTGCAGCCTAGGTACTGGTATGACTGTCATGTGCACCCAAGGTTAAGAACCACTGTTCTTCTCCAGCATATATTTTTAGAAGTGAAGTTGCTAGGTTGAATCTATGAATCTTCTATGAACCTATGAATCTTCTATGGTACTAAATATTGCCAGATTGGGCTCCAGAGTGCTTTTACTAGTTCAAAATCCCATCGACTACAGATACAACTCTCCACTGCTATGCTTTTTAATTTTTGCAAATTTGGTAGACACAAAACATTAAATCTCTGTAGTTTTATTGTGCATTTCCTTGACTGTTAGTGCCATTGAGCCTCATTTCATATATTTATTGACCATTCAGATTTACTCTTCTCTGATATGCCTGTTCACAGTATTTGACCCTTTATTAACAGGTCACTTATCTTTCAGTTATTGAGTTATAAAATGTTTATATCTTGTTTGTGGTTCCTTTTCTATTGTAGGTCTTGTATATTACTTTTGCTAGTTTATGGCTTGACTTCAGACTGTATTTAATGATGTCCTTTGTCAAAATGAAGCTTTACATTTTTAATCTTTCCTTTTCCTTTCTGTAATGTGTTTAAGAAATGCTTCACAACACAAAAGTCAACCACATATTTTCATATACTGTTTTTCTAAAGATTAAATATTTTTTAACCTTCAAAATTCTAATGGACTTGAATTATTTTATTAGTGTGAAGTAAAAATTTCTGCCCCATCTCCCAAAATAAAACAGCAATTTTCCCAGTGCCATCTGTCAAATAGTTTTTCTTTTCCCCCACTAGTTGGTGTATCCGTAATCAATGTAAGTTTCTGAGCTCTGTGTTTTGTTCAACATTGTACACTCTGAACAAAAAACATATTATTATGAAATTATGCTAAATTTGGTATGTGATACAGCAGTTCCCCTTCACTTGCTCTTCAAAATCACTTTGGGATTTATAGATTATTGATTAAGAATACATAAACTTATTCCTATCTTACTAGTTTTTAAAAATACAGAATGTATGCTGAAGTATGGAAATAATTTCAATCTCTGTGTATTTAAATATTTGATTTTTCTCTTATGATCTATTAATATGATGCCTCAATCCAGAACCATATTTGAGTTCCTAGAGTAAGCCACACTTAGTGGTGGTATATTACTCTTCATTTGTGATGTTTCATTCTAGCTGCTAGTCTTTTATTTTGATCTTTAAGTTCTATTGTCTATATATCTTTTTAATTTGTCAGATTTTGGTATTAATATCATGTTAGATAAGAAAATATAACTGTGTGATGGTTAATACTGAGTGTCAACTTGATTGGATTGAAAGATACAAAGTATTAATCCTGGGTGTGTCTGTGAGGGTGCTGCCAAAGTAGATTAACATTTGAGTCAGTGGGCTAGGGAAGGCAGACCCATCCTTAATCTGGTGGGCGCAATCTACTCTGCTGCCAGCGAATATAAAGCAGGCCAAAAAACGTGAAAGGAGAGACTGGCTTAGCCTCCCAGCCTACATCTGTCTCCCATGCTGAATGCTTCCTGCCCTTGAACATCAACATTGGACTCCAGGTTCTTCAGTTTGGGGACTGAGACTGGCTCTCCTTGCTCCTCAGCTTGCAGACAGCCTATTGTGGGACCTTGTGATCATATAAATTAATACTTAATAAACTCATATGTATATATATAGATACACACTCCCATATATATGTATATATATACATGCATATATATATATATATCCTATTAGTTCTGTCCCTCTAGAAAACCCTGACTAATACAAGTGTAAATATTTATTCTCCTATCTGTTCAAATAGCTTGAAGTGCTACAAACATCTGTTTCTTGTAGTGCTTCAAACTAGTTGAAGATAAAAAATTTATCTATAAAATCCACCAACCAATCTGGATTTATACTGATTTGGAGGGGGGAATATCTCCATGATAAAGTTTTTGAATTTTTTTCTTTAGCAGTTGGTCTGTGCTCTCAAGCATCAGTTTCCCTCATTTCTATTTATTTCTATTTTCCTAGAAAAATACTGATTTCGTGTAGGATTTAAAATTTATTTTTGTAATGTTGAAAAAACTAACCTTATGCAATTCTTATAATGTCTTCTGCCTCTGTGATATTTTCCCATTTCCAGTTCTTAATGTATTTGTACTTTCACCATCAGTGTCCTGATTAGGTTAGCCATTGTTTTTTCTTTGTTTAAGAGCCAGTTATTGGGTTGATTTATTAGCTGTGTTTTGTCTGTTCTCTAAGACGTTACTTTTCTGCTTTAAATTATTAAATATTTTCATTTGTTTAACTTATTTTATTACGTGTGAGTTAGTTACCAAAATTATTTATTTTCATTCTTTATCAATGCAAGTGCAAACACTTGGCTAGGAACTTGTCTCTAGTTACTGTGACTTAATTGTATACCATAGGTCTTCATATGTAATACTTTATTACATTTATTTTCCAAGTAATCTGCTCTTTTGCTCTGAACTTAATCTTTAACCCAAAAGCCACTTGTGAGAGCCACTTATTTCATTGTGATCAGTGAAGCTAATACTTTTCCTTTGGGAAATATGTTAGCGATGTCTTTCTAATCTATTTTTTTTCTCATGTGAATATTGCAAGAGCTTTTTAAACCATATCTTATATTATTTAGATCTATGCATTACTTTTGGTCTATTTGTTTGCTGTGGTCTGAGAGATAAATTAGAATATCCTATATAAATTAGAATATTGTATTACTATATTTCTGTCCATTTTACTTGTGCCTATGTATTAATGACTGCCAGAACTTCATTATCATTTATATACCTTTTACAATTCCAAGTGCTCATGTCTGACTGACTGATTCTGTATGTGTGTCTGTGTGTATCAGAATAGTGATCTATTTAAGAGAAAGTGGCCCTGGCTCGCAGAGCGCTGCCTTTTCCTTTGGCTTCCCCTGGGGATTGGGTGTTTGTATGAGGCCCCATCTTTCTGAGACAGCTGCAGGGTAATCACAATAGATATTTTCTCCTCTGCTTGTTCCACAGCTCTCTTCCAGCAAAGACGGCAAGCAATGTGATTTCCTCAATGAGACCTACCTCCCCTGCCTCTCTGTAGTAACAAATGGAAGACAGGAGAGTTCCTACAGCCAGCTCAAACATGTTGTTTCTACTGACTCAAACCAAGGACTATTGGTTTTCCTCTTTAGCATCCCTCAATTCTCTGGGAAATGTTTGCATCTAGCTGGCTGTGTCTGAGATATGTAACTGCATATGCCCCCTGTCAGTATCTTCCTGTACCCTGATTTGATATTTATTGCATTTGACAGCTCTTCATCTTAAATTGTGATTCAAGATTATAGATATCTCTATTGTCAAAAACATGGTTTACATTTTTCTTGTTATTCTTGTTTACATGATTTCAGAGGAGAGAAAAAGGAAGTATCTTTGGTCTCCTTTCTCACAGTTAGGATTCCCTTATCTCTTCGAAAATTACTGATGTTTTGAGCTTCACTCTAAACAAATGAAATCAGAATTTTTAAGAATCAGTCCAAGAGGTGTTTAATTTGATAAACTCTACAGGTGATTTTTCTGTGGGAACGATGCCCATTGCCTTAGCCAAACAAATACAGACTTTTAATAATATTTAATATATTCTAGTTACCTTTCTTTCTTGTTATGTACCAAATGCGTATTTAGAGGAACCTTCTTACATTTTTTGAAGTTTCTTGTCACTTCTAAATAAGAGTGCTAAACTGACTTCCATGAAAACTACTCATTTTAATCTCTAAGAAATTATATATAGCTTTATTAAATATATATCTACTGAGAGTTTATGGGGAGAGAAAGCCTGTTTTGGTTCTGTGGAACTCTTTAATATTGAAATATTCTGGTCTTTAAGGAACGAACAAAATACCCTTTGAAACATTCAACAATGATGATTTAAATAGTCAATCCACAATAGTTATCGAACCTTTCTTTGCAGTATAATCATCTTTTACTCTATCACAAATCGTATGCCTAGTAAAATGATTGTTTTACTGTTCCTCAGTTGCACATCATGTTTTTGCTGATGAATGACTTTGCTCTTACTCTACTGAAATAAATCTTCTCAACTTAGTTGATAAATTATACTTATCTTTTGAAAAAACACCTCCAAAATCAAGGTTTTCTGACCCAGATGTTGGTTCTCCATTTGTAAATTCAGTGAGCAATTCCATCTGTATTTTTCTTAGCATACTTGACCTTTCCCTTAGTGATAAATTGTAATGATAATAGAATTATAATATGTGAGAGTTATTTGGCATCTACTAAATTCCAGGTAACAGATTAAGTCATTATTTGCATTAATCCTTAAACATATAAGCTACATAAAATCATTTTTTCTATTTTTCTAATGAGAAAATGTGAATGAAACTGAGCAGTTTGTACCAAATCACACAAGTAGCCAAAGGCCAGTATTTAAGTGTCTCAGTTCAGAAGCAGTGCTCTTCATCCACGATGCCCTTCTGTGCCCTAAAGGTCTACTGCCTTTTCAGGGTCTTGCTCAGCAACTTTTACATGGTAAACCCTAGGATATTTATTACATTGAATCTCACCACTTAACCCTTACCATTAATTTGATCTTAAATAGGCTGTTTTCATATAATTATAAATCTGGGACCCTCAAGTCAACATTTTGAATGTTTCTGTTTCCCCATTATACTCCAACATTTTAATCAGAATATGTCCTCAGCTAGAGTACTTGGCCTAATCATTAGTTCTTATGCCTCTTTCTGCCTTTTAGTGGACTCCAATTGTTTTGTAGATCTGAATTGACAGCAATTACATAAAGCAGCCAGAGGATGATTAGCTTGGAAGGCTGAATTGTGTCAAGTTAATTACCAGTGGTGCAGACTGACTTTGATTCATGAATATGGCTTTTTGCAGAGCTCTTAAGATGTTAATCAGTCAACACTTATTTTTTACAGTTTAATGGAAATGTCAGAAGGAGAGTTGAGGTGGGGGAGAGCGGTCGGGGGGACCCCAGGAACAGAGACCCTGGTGAGCACTGAATCACCAAATATAAAAGAAAAATTCATTTTAAAGAAGTGGTTTCAAGATACTTGATCATGAAATGAACACTCCTTTAACTGCCGGAGCGGCAATCAAATCAATCATCAGTGTTCTTGACAAACGTGAGGATCAACTGAAAGACTACTCTTTCACAGACAAACTTTCTAAATTCCATTAAATGGAGCTGTGTGGCAGTAGAGATAAATGTCAAAAGACAAGAAAGAATATTTATTCTTTTTAAATACAAAATATTTAGAATGCATTACATACTTTTTTATCAAATTGGAAATATTCTGCAATCCCTTCCTGGTTCAACATTGAACAAACACTACTGGGAATAAAGAATTCCTCACAATCAAGTGCTTTAGTTGTTTTTTAAGCCTACTGCCTTTCTTTATCTCATGGTACCAAACATCTCTTGTACTCTTCCTCTGGCAGGGGAAGGGGGAGGGCAGGAAGACCTCCTTACCTGAACACTTTTGAGAATAATAGCATGATAGTAAAAATATGAACCCCACATCGTGCTGTCAAATTTTGCCACTGAATATATTTTAATTTATGAAAAAAAAATCTGACTTTTAAAATACGGAATCCAAATCTTGAATGTGTATTTCAGCCATCATTTTTAAGTTGTTTGTTTGTGACCAAAGAAATAATAAGCAAAAAAATAAAAATTAAAAATGTAACCTTATTCGAGCTTATAAGCTTTTTGTTAGGAGGCAACACTGTATTTTAAGGACATTGTATTTTGCATTTTGAAAACTGCAAATCAAGTATAACATCAACCAACAACATATCATAACCAAATACATCTACTTACTGTGTTTATAAATATTCTCTCCTGGCTTACCTATCTCCACTCAGAGCCCAAATCCATACCCAGGAACTGTGTCTCTTTCATAAATAGAATGCAAAAGCTTCTAGGCTCCGTACTGATGATCATATCCACTAGATGACTATAAGAATAAATTTTCTGGTAAAAATAACCAGGTAGTTGTAACTTTTGAAGCTAATTAAAATATACACCAACCCTATGAGTAAGGAGAGAGAATAATACAAAATGCCTGCTTCATTTATTAATATTATGTAGGCAAAATTAGCATTTTGATGTTAAGAAAAATGTCAAAGAATGCTACTGGATTGAGGAGTTTCATATTAGTGAAATAACTTGAAAGAAAGGATTTTTATAGAATTAATTCCTGTCAGCTTATCCAAACATGTCAACAAAAAATTTTGTAGGCAAATCATTAACACTTCAGTACTTTTCTTTGAGGTTTCCTCAATAGAGACACTAATAGGATTTCTGAACAAATATGGATTTGAATGTTCTTTTGCATTGCATTAAAGACCATCACAGTCAGTGGTTTCTCATGCCCCTCTATGCACTAGAGGAGAAAACAACTAACCTACAATTCTGCAATGAAGTTTTCCTGGCAGACTATCAGCATGGTCTATAATTATTTGACATCTTCAAAATTTCATTTTTGAAATTTGAGAATTTTGGATAATGAGTCAGTAAAATGTATTTGGTGTAATTTCATAAATCATTATGATAAATTAAAATATTATGCTGCAGTTCTGTTCCAAACTTTTAGACGGGAACGTTCTCTTAATGTTGAATGTCCCCATTTATCATTGGAGTTTTCCTTAGTTCTCCATATATTAAATGTATGAAATTTAATGTTTTTAAAGATAGCTAGAAAGTAGACATAACATTATCAGATACTATTCATACTGAATACTTTGCAGAAAAATTACTGCCTAAATTAAGCGCTATATGGTTAAAATTGCTTTGACCCTTCCATATGGTGAGGCAAATGGTTTAATGAGCAATTTCTCTAGCTTTTCTCATTTGCAATTTAACATTTTCTATTTTATAGTACAAATATTTTTTCAGTGATTGATTCAACAAATATTTTCAGATTTCCTTCTGCACCAAGAATGTAATGATTACCAAAACCAAATGCCTGTTCCCCAAGAGTCCATAATTTAGTGAAAGATTATAAAGCAATACATGAATGTTATGTGCTTATTTTGTTCCTGTATTAGAATCTAATTAGACTGTTTAAATCACCCAAAAGCCCCCCAGTCAGAGATAACCACAGTTAAATTACTGGGATATCTAAATATGTATTCGTGTGTATTTATTAGGTTAGACCATTTGAAGTCACTATATTTGTTAAATAGAAATGGTCAATAATGGCAATTTGATACAGTTCGACCTAATTAATATATTCCATTGTATGTGTGACCCACAATTTTCTGCAGTTGAATGTTGAAATTATTATCAATACTTTCTATAATAAGTAATGCTAATAAACTAGGCTATATTGCATACCTGGTCACATCAGTCTTTATGTATATCTTTTCATTCTTTTCCCAATAAAAATCCCTGCAAGCAAAATATCTAAAGAATATGTACATTTTTAAAAACTTGAAATTTATATTTTTAAATTGTACTTAGGATTTTTTTGCTCAGACTGTTGTTTCCATTTCAATTTGACAAATGGTGTTTTGAAAATTAATGGCTGCTTTATCCAATTTCTCCATGATTTTCTATTATCTGTCAAATCAATTTTGGTCACTTATGGTTTACTAAAAAGTTTGTACTTCACTCCTGTTTGGCCTTTTCTAAAAATACAGAATTCTCATAGTACTTTATTTATTAAGGGAAAAAAACACCCAAAATATGTTATGTCCTTCCCACTATCATTTCTAACATAATACATTTTGTTTCTCCTTTGTTTTCCTATATGTCTTGCCAAGGATTGGTCTATTTTAATGACCCTGTCAAAGAACAAATACCAAATTAAAAATGGCATTTTCCCTTTTTATCCCAATTTTTAAATTTAAGCTTTTGTTTTTGGTGATTTTTTTCTTCTTTACTTTCCTCAAGTATATATATCCTTACTCTTTTTTTCTGATGGTTAGTTCGTTTAATTGTTAGTTTACTTATTTTCAGGCTTTACTATGCCTGTTGCATAATATCTTTTTTGATAGTTATTTAAACTTTTAAATCTCATTTTACACATTATATTAACATTTACATTGCAAGGCATTCCATCACAAATATTACAGATTGATAAAAACTTCATACACATACTCCCCCAAATTGAAACCAGATACAGTCACTTTACTAAATCAATAAAATAATAAAAACAATGGAAATGTTAATATAACTATTTTAAAACAGCAAGGCCTCAGGCACTCTGGAAAAGATGTTCTCTTGCAACTATTATATAACATGTCAGTGGTACAAAATTATATTACATGAAAGTTAGCAAATACCCATTAATTAAGTCCACTCTAATAATGACAATGACTTTAGAATCTGATATGTAGTCATTGGATACATTCCTATTTGGACAACTGTCAAAAGGAACAGATATTGGGCAACTGAGGTCATTTCTAATGAGGTTCTCAACTGTGAAAAGGTGAGGTGTGTTTTCAGCATACCATGGACAGTTACATCCCTGCTATAGTCACCATCTGGTTTACTCAACAGAATCTAACAGCACACTTGACTTACTGTGCTCACAGTTGAAGACACTTTAGAACTCTTTCCCCATCATCTTCCACAGTGCACCCTCCACCCTTCTCTGAGAATCTCCAAGGTATGCCCTTGACATAAAATAAAGAAGAGAAGAAAAGAGGCTTTGCCTCTCCCATTTCTGACCAACCAGTGGTTTGGCATAGCAGTGTACTACAAAATTCTCATGCCCTGCAACAGTCAGTCACCACTGGGAGCATGGCTACTTTTGCCATAATCTAAACTTTAAAAAGCCTGATAATGAGAAAATGGGTGTGTAGGAAGATTTAGAGGGAGGGAACAGCACTGAAAGGAGTTGAGCAATATTTCCTTTATTCTTCTCAGCTTTTTTAGACACAAAACAAGTTCTTAAGGACACACATCAAATTGCTGTAGTCCTTTCTTCCTATAGTCAAAATAAAACAAAGGATAAAAAATGTCCCCTTCCTTTCTCTACTCCCCCAAAAATGTGTAGTACAGTAAGAAGATACTATTGAGATGTGCTATTTTGAAGAAATTAAAATTGGGATATGTAGTGAGGCTGTACACTATCAAGTTGCCAGGTTAGCATTTCACAGCCAGTGTCTGTGACCAGCAAGGAGTGGTGGAACCGAGCAGACCACTTTCAATGTCTCCTCACTGCAGTCCAACCTTCTGGCTAGGATTCATCCTGCCATCCACCTTCACAAATCATTGGCTCAACTGTAAATACATGGCTTGACTGTATCACACCAACTGCTTTATTTTAGGCACAATGGAGTGCATTGGGGGCTGTATGAAAAAACTTGTGGACTCCATGATCGCAATAGCTTCAAACAACTGAAACTTCATTTGCTTGGGCAGGCTTCTGAAATATGTTTCCCAATTCTCTGTATCAAACATCAGGTTTCACTGCATTGATGGCTTGCATGAGGCACTCATATGTGGTCTGAACAAATTTCCATGTGTCCTCATCCATATTGCCAACAAAATATGTCTCAGTCATGTCCCCATAATAACCACTGCAATAAAGAGTGACGTTGACATTAACAATATCACCTTCTTCCAAGGAGTGTCTGGAATTCTGTGGGAAAGTATAATAATTCAGAGAAGGATAATAATTTATTGCAATGCATCCTAAGTGTACAGCATGGTCTGTTCCTTCAGTAGTTACACCTGGTTTAACCATCCCAGCAGCATTATCCAAAACTTCTCTAGCAGTTTAGACACAAGTCGCATTCCTTTTGATCTTCAGATCAGAATAATTTAACTTGAGAAGTACCTTTAAGAGCCTGTTCAGATTCAGACATCCCCAAGGAATGATCAGTAAAATCAGGTCTTTGACTATAACTTGGCACCGGTCTTGTTGTCATCAGTGGATAATGTGGTCTAAGTTTACCAGTGTATGGATATTAACACTGGCCAACGGGTCAGTGTTAATATCACCTTCTACACTCCAGGAAGACACTTCTTGCTTTTCCTTTTCGTCTTTTGCTTTCTTATGTAATAATTTGTGAGCAGCTCAATTTTCTTTGAAATATTCTGTGAGCAGAAGTGCAAGCCTTGGATGCCCAGTTGATGCAGGTGGGACAAGAGAGATTGGCCTGGGGACTCCAGCCATCTGTCTCCTTGGCCGTCATGCTGCCTCCTGCTGGGAGAGCACTCACCCAGGAAGAGGAGGAGGAAGAGGAAGCCTGTGCATCATTTTATACGTACTTTTTAATCTCTGTTATTTTCTAAGCATGATAAAATTGTAAAAGTCACTGTTTTCCTAAGAGTTAATAAAGAGAGTCATTTATCTCAAATGTAAAATGGGTTGATTTGGTAAACATTGTTGGTGTTCAGAGCCATTACAAATCCCACTTCTCATCTGCCTTCCTTTCCTATAGAATGTGGATAGCCAACATTTTTGCCAAGTCCTTACAACTAGGGTCTAGTTCTACCCAATGAGATATTAACAGAAGTC
>NW_012101447.1:445355-449948 GCF_000951045.1 Mandrillus leucophaeus
CTAAACTTTAAAAAGCCTGATAATGAGAAAATGGGTGTGTAGGAAGATTTAGAGGGAGGGAACAGCACTGAAAGGAGTTGAGCAATATTTCCTTTATTCTTCTCAGCTTTTTTAGACACAAAACAAGTTCTTAAGGACACACATCAAATTGCTGTAGTCCTTTCTTCCTATAGTCAAAACAAAACAAAGGATAAAAAATGTCCCCTTCCTTTCTCTACTCCCCCAAAAATGTGTAGTACAGTAAGAAGATACTATTGAGATGTGCTATTTTGAAGAAATTAAAATTGGGATATGTAGTGAGGCTGTACACTATCAAGTTGCCAGGTTAGCATTTCACAGCCAGTGTCTGTGACCAGCAAGGAGTGGTGGAACCGAGCAGACCACTTTCAATGTCTCCTCACTGCAGTCCAACCTTCTGGCTAGGATTCATCCTGCCATCCACCTTCACAAATCATTGGCTCAACTGTAAATACATGGCTTGACTGTATCACACCAACTGCTTTATTTTAGGCACAATGGAGTGCATTGGGGGCTGTATGAAAAAACTTGTGGACTCCATGATCGCAATAGCTTCAAACAACTGAAACTTCATTTGCTTGGGCAGGCTTCTGAAATATGTTTCCCAATTCTCTGTATCAAACATCAGGTTTCACTGCATTGATGGCTTGCATGAGGCACTCATATGTGGTCTGAACAAATTTCCATGTGTCCTCATCCATATTGCCAACAAAATATGTCTCAGTCATGTCCCCATAATAACCACTGCAATAAAGAGTGACGTTGACATTAACAATATCACCTTCTTCCAAGGAGTGTCTGGAATTCTGTGGGAAAGTATAATAATTCAGAGAAGGATAATAATTTATTGCAATGCATCCTAAGTGTACAGCATGGTCTGTTCCTTCAGTAGTTACACCTGGTTTAACCATCCCAGCAGCATTATCCAAAACTTCTCTAGCAGTTTAGACACAAGTCGCATTCCTTTTGATCTTCAGATCAGAATAATTTAACTTGAGAAGTACCTTTAAGAGCCTGTTCAGATTCAGACATCCCCAAGGAATGATCAGTAAAATCAGGTCTTTGACTATAACTTGGCACCGGTCTTGTTGTCATCAGTGGATAATGTGGTCTAAGTTTACCAGTGTATGGATATTAACACTGGCCAACGGGTCAGTGTTAATATCACCTTCTACACTCCAGGAAGACACTTCTTGCTTTTCCTTTTCGTCTTTTGCTTTCTTATGTAATAATTTGTGAGCAGCTCAATTTTCTTTGAAATATTCTGTGAGCAGAAGTGCAAGCCTTGGATGCCCAGTTGATGCAGGTGGGACAAGAGAGATTGGCCTGGGGACTCCAGCCATCTGTCTCCTTGGCCGTCATGCTGCCTCCTGCTGGGAGAGCACTCACCCAGGAAGAGGAGGAGGAAGAGGAAGCCTGTGCATCATTTTATACGTACTTTTTAATCTCTGTTATTTTCTAAGCATGATAAAATTGTAAAAGTCACTGTTTTCCTAAGAGTTAATAAAGAGAGTCATTTATCTCAAATGTAAAATGGGTTGATTTGGTAAACATTGTTGGTGTTCAGAGCCATTACAAATCCCACTTCTCATCTGCCTTCCTTTCCTATAGAATGTGGATAGCCAACATTTTTGCCAAGTCCTTACAACTAGGGTCTAGTTCTACCCAATGAGATATTAACAGAAGTCACTAGGTAGTACTTCCAGGAAAGCTCTAGAAGAAGTCTTACGGAGCTTACTAGTAGTTGCCCTTTTTTTGGTCCTCTACTATTCTCCTTGTTCCTGCCTGGATATGGTCATTTGCCCAAAGGCTTAGCAGTCATCTTCAACATGAGGATGAAACCACACACTTAGGATACTATGGAGCAGGAGAGCAGGGAGAAAAAGCAGACATACTTAAGAATGTCCTGGAGTTAATGCACAGATCTAAACTGCTTGCCTCTGGACTTCCTGTTTCATGGAAAAAAAAAAAAAAAAAAAAGCCTTTTCTTATTTACACTATTTTCATTAGGTTTTCTCATTCTAGCTGCTAAAATTAATGTTAATTGAAAGTATGGCTGTTGTTGATGTCAGTTCTCAACCCAGAATCCTTTTTACTAGTCAGCACAAATGTCTCCCAGCTACCATGAGAACACAGCTGCACTCTTCTCTGGGAAATTGTCCTGGCCTAAGAAGAATTCTATGCCTTACTCTGGGCGTGACACACCAGCCAATGGTTTAGTGATAGGACAGTCCAAAAGCACTGCTGCTCTGCCTGAGGGCGGGACATCTCTACAGGGTCATTTGGATGCGAGTTTACATTGGGAGTGACTGAGACTAGACTTCAGTCTCTCATCCCGCCCGAACACATTATTCTATTTCCTTCACTTACAGATTTGTCCTGAGTATATTTCCTTAATAAATCACTTACATCTGGGAAGGCCTATCAAATCCAGTGCATATTTTTATGTTAGGATTTTTAATAAATATCCTATGTTTATTTTATAGATAAAGGGTGTAGTATGTGTAGTTTTTGCTTTTTAGATTTTTTCGACAATTTGTCTATGGCCTAATATAGGATTCATTTTGTCTGGATACGTGGAAATTTGAAAATAAAGTGTTTTTTTTCCTAAATAATTTACAAGTTTAGGATATAAGTTAATCTTATTAGTTCTATCACTTAAATCCAATATGTTTATATTATTTATCATTTGAGTCTCCTTGTATTTGTAACAGTTTCTTAAAATTTGCATGTACATTTTCTGACTCATGCAGGTCCATCCATTTTTTTATCTGTGATGTACATTTTCTTACCATTTATAAAACTAATCTTCTACATTCCATTCATCCTCTTTTCTTTGAATTCTGTTATTTCTGCTTTTCATTTGCTTTATATTTGTCTGACATTCTTCTCATTTTATTTAAAGCTTTATTTCATTTTAAACATGACTAAAATTTTTTAAACTTTTCTCTTGTAAATAGCATATATCAGGATTTTTTTTTTGCCCCAATTTTACAGTCTTTGTTTATTGCATTTTTTTTTTGACACTTTGTCCTTGCAGGAGTGTAGTTAACCATCACATTTATTATACTGTATAACACATTTTTAAAATAATATTTCCTCATATTCTTTTTATTAATAAAAAAGAACATGAGGAAGCATTTTAAAGAAATAATTTTATTGTTAGAATTTTTAAATTATAACAAGACTTTTTAATTAGATTAAAAATCAGATTAGAATTTATTGAATTTTATTTAGATTTTTCTTAATTTTATATAATGTTTACATTCTAATAAAAACATGCGAATTTTAAATATAAGTATTTTAAAGAAAATATGTAATACATTATAAAACTTGTGATGGCTAGCTTACTTTAATTCATTTTCCTTTATTAGTTTGTCTACTGATTTTGAAGGCAAACATTCTATTTTTATTCCAACAGAGTTTTTTAAAAATTGAAAGAAATTTCACATCTTTTATTGGTATTATTAATAAAAAAAGAAAAGAATTATTGAATTATCCCTTGATATGGTTTGGCTCTGCCTCCCCACCTAAATCTCACTTGGAATTGTAATCCCTATAATCCCCATTTGTCAAGGGTGGGGCCAGGTGGAGGTAATCGGATCATGGAGGTGGTTTCCCCCATGCTGTTCTGGAGATAGTGAGTCTCAGGAGATCTGATGGTTGTAGAAGCACCTGGAATTTCCCCTGCTTGCACTCACTCCATCCTGCCACCCTGTGAAGAAGGTGCCTGCTTCTCCTTTGTCTTCTGCCATGATCGTAAGTTTCCTGAGGTCTTGCCAGCCATGCAAAACTGTGAGTCAATGAAACCTCTTTCCTTTATAAACTACCCAGTCTGGGGTACTTCTTCATAGTAGTGTGAGAACGAACTAATACATCCCTTTTATCAAATTTCTTCATATGTACTATTTAAAAGCCAGAACATAGTTTCTGAATTGTTTTAACATTTTCATTTTTCCAAAATATTTTAATATTTGTATTACTTTTTACCATATCAGCAATAATAAAGAATAGTTATATTCTAATTCTGGAGTGGGTGGGTGAAATTTATTGTCTTCTGTTTGCCACATTCTTTCCCCCTCCCCAGTCATTAAACAAAGGTTTTATTATTCTTGAAATGTTAGATATTTTACCATACCTGTGTATTGAAGTCTTCTCATCAGTTATTACTATGCAAATGCTGACTCAAGACTTCCTTGAACTCATGAAACGTTTATTTTCCTACTATTTTAAATTATTGCTTCTCCTGTTTGCTCTGGTGGGTTTTGTTTTGGTTTTTGTTTGTTTGTTTGTTTGTTTGTTTTTTAATTGAATGCCTAATAAACACCTATTTAATCTCAGAGCTCTGGCCTCCTGTGTCAAAGAAATATTGTACTGGACAAATTTAACCAGGCAAGAAAAACTTTACTCAAGACTATTGCAATAGCAGAAAGGGATTAAACTCAACTCCACCAAAACAATAAGCAAGAGAGATTTTAAGAGCTGAGGTGAGCTAGTGGACATGTACTGAAGGATGTCATGGTGAGGCTGGTGATTAGGTCAACTGTGTTTGCTAATTTGCACTTGTTGAAATTA
>NW_012101447.1:449998-455859 GCF_000951045.1 Mandrillus leucophaeus
TATGCAAATGCTGACTCAAGACTTCCTTGAACTCATGAAACGTTTATTTTCCTACTATTTTAAATTATTGCTTCTCCTGTTTGCTCTGGTGGGTTTTGTTTTGGTTTTTGTTTGTTTGTTTGTTTGTTTGTTTTTTAATTGAATGCCTAATAAACACCTATTTAATCTCAGAGCTCTGGCCTCCTGTGTCAAAGAAATATTGTACTGGACAAATTTAACCAGGCAAGAAAAACTTTACTCAAGACTATTGCAATAGCAGAAAGGTATTAAACTCAACTCCACCAAAACAATAAGCAAGAGAGATTTTAAGAGCTGAGGTGAGCTAGTGGACATGTACTGAAGGATGTCATGGTGAGGCTGGTGATTAGGTCAACTGTGTTTGCTAATTTGCACTTGTTGAAATTAGGTTCTACTCTCCTATAGAAACTAAGAGATAGGGGTAGGGGCACTATCTTCCTTAATGATTACATTTCAAAGGGATGGCTCCCAGGTCCTTGAGAAAGATACTTCTGGATTGCAAAACTGGCTAGAGGCTGGGCTGGAAAAAAGATTTATGTACATCTCAAAGGGACAGAGAATTTTCAATTACAAGTGTTGTTGTTGTTGTTTTGAGACAGTTTCACTTTTGTTGCCCAGGCTGGAGTGCAATGGTGTGATCTCAGCTCACAACCTCCGCCTCTCAGGTTCAAGTGATTCTCCTGCCTCAGCCTCCTGAGTAGCTGGGATTACATGCATGCACCACCACGCCTGGCTAATTTTGTGTTTTTAGTAGAGACGAGGTTTCTCCACGTTAGCGAGGCTGGTCTTGAACTCCCGACCTCAGGTGATCTGCCCGCCTCTGCCTCCCAAAGTACTGGGATTACAGGCATGAGCCACCACACCTGGCCCAATTACAAGTTTTCTAAAGTAAATCCCCTAGAAAAGGAGGTAAGGGGCCTGAGATTTCGGAAGAAGCCAATTTAGTCAAGCTAAGTGGAACTTAGGCCTGTCTTGTTCACAGTCATTTGTCTTCTGTAATTTTGGTCTCCTTATATTTTCCTGAGTTCCAGGAGTATTTCCTGAACTTGTTATCTACATGGCCGATTTGGTAAAATTCCATCAATGATCTCTATTTTCTTTCACGTTTTAAATGTAGCAATAGTGCTTTTCATTCCATACAATCTCTCATTGTTTCAGAGCATTTTCTCATCCATGATTCTTATTCAACCTTAATTGGAAAAGCATGGTTTATTTCTGATACCAACACAATAAATTCAAAAAGTCTTTATCGTGTCTTGTAGTAACCAATGTATAAATCTACACTGTCTTATTTTAAATATCACTATCTTTTGAACCAAAGTAAGTGTTCTTCTGTTTGCTCATGATCACAGAGGACAGTCTGTGTATTTTCAATACTCAGTATTGAGATAGGTTCTTCCAAAAAACTTATGTATCTATTTCCAAATATTTCTAGCACAAATGAAAGGACAATGAAGTAGTTTAAAATTCTTTTATTTTTATTTTGCTAGTCAGGAGATCCAATAGCCTAGGGTAGTGGCAGACAGAAATTGAGTTGTGTTGGAAGTCAGGACAAGATCTATTAGCCTATATTGAAGCTGAGTTTTCTTTTTCTCTGTTTGTTGAAGAAATCAGTAGTTAGATGAGCCAAGCCTCTATTCTATGCCTGAAAGACACTCTTGTAGAAATCCAGGGATTGTAGTGGTGCCCTCTCTTTGTTCCCAGAATATGCCAGAATCTGACCATAACTGGCTTTTAAGAGAAAGGATTAGCAAACTTCCGCTAGTATCTGGGACCGACTTACCCATGAGTCAGGCACAGCAGGCACAGTGCCTAGGGTACATGTTACATTTAGAGGTTCAAAAATGTTCTAATTTGTCTTAAAATTAGAAATGAAAAATATAATTATAATGAATATATAATAATGAATCCAGCCTGGACATACAAGGAATAGTATATATAAAATAATGAATATACAATAATGAATCCAGCCTTTATATCAAGACAGAATATAATTTGTAATTCTCTCTGTCTCTGCCTCTCCTTTATAATTTATAACTATCTTTCTCTTTCTGTTGGAAGAAGAGGCCCAGGCACTTAGAAGTGTCTAGGGTCCATGAAAGTCATAATGAAGCCCTGCTACCATCTCTTCCACTTGCCTTTTGGATAAACCATTTAAACACATGCAGATATTCTTGATCACATTAGTAGTTCCTTCAAACTAGTATGACTTCACTATATCTAGCAGAAATATGTCAGAGTTTCTAGTTGTGAATATAACCCATTGCCATATATCCCCTGTTTTTCTATCTTGTTGCTTACTATGGTACAATCCTAATAGGGCAAAAGGTGTGATCACTTCATGCCTGTAATGAACAACAGAGCTATAAAAGTTTCAGTCACCTATGATAAGTCCATGAATAACACATCAAGTGTTACATAAAACACTTTAAAAAACAAATCTGAGATAATAAAGTATATATTCTTTCAAAGCTCAAAACCACTCAGACGAACATTTATACAGCCACATTCCATTTAGCTCCAGTTTCCTCCACTTTCTGGAAAAATTCTGAAGGTTCAGTCTGGAAGTCTCATGAGAGTCATCTTGGAGGATTTCAGGTTAATAAAACTGAAAGTGTAAAGCAGCTGAGGTTGGCTTCTTTACCAGACAACTACTTTGGTTATTAGAGATGAAATCTTAAAAGACTGTGGAACAATGTAGCCCAGCAAAGGGAAATCGAATATGCAATGAAAATAATGATCTTGAATAGCTAAGAATTAATTATGTAGAATTCCACAGCCTAAAAACATCATCTGCTAGGCCTGGATGGAACAGCTTCCAGATAAGGAGCGAAGTCGGCCTGCCTCCTCAGTGCCAAGGCTCCTGCTAGTACATGCGCTATCCCATGTCATCCTCTAACAGCTCTCTATGGCAGCTACTTTTATTATTAATATTTCACAGGCAATAAAGCAGGCTGAGAGATTTTAAGTAACTTGCCTAAGTCAGATCTAGTAAGGCGAGCGTGAAAGCCAACAAATTCTATTGGGTTTTTTGCTCTAAACTGATTACACTACTTTATCTTCAAAACACCTTTCCTTTACATAGGAAAAAAAAACCGCATTTGTTGGAGGGCTCTCATGAAAATTTTACTGCCTAATATACGTTTTCCTTCAGCATATATGCAGAAGTTTTCTTACTGACTGTGGTTTCGCTTTATTTTAGTAAGAAATAAATTCATATATGCTTAGAAAAAAGAGAACCAGTTCTATTACTCTCTGAAATATTTTACATTACTAGACTTATTCTACATTAACACTGCTTTTCTCCTGTACCACAAAATCCATACTATATATAATATATATAAAACATGGATTGTGTGTGAGTGTGTGCGTATGTATGTATGTATGTATGTGTATATATCGGCCAACTGATAGACTTTCAGTAACTATTTTGACTCTCTGTTTGAGAGTGGAGTTTACTGTCATGCATCTCAATAAACTACAAGTGGCTTGAAGACATGGATAATATCTAATAGAGACCTACAACCACTTTTCCAAAGCTCATAGGGCCAGATATGTTTTGGACCTAGATATTTTTTATAATTTTCAGAAACGTGTGTATATATGTATATATACATGTTTGGAATAACAACCTATAATCAAAGACATCCATATTTCTTCAGCAAAAACTGTGAATATTATGAATATTCACAGAAAGGGGAATAGATAAGATATAAATTGCCTTAAACCAGTTCAGAACAGGTTATCTTAACAAATGAGTTCAGGTCAAGATCAGATTTTGTCACCAAATGAGTCATAGACACTGCATGTTTAGTTTGAATTTCCATATTATAAGGCAGGAAATGTGGACCTGTACTTCTTTTGTACCCTGCATAGCTCCCCTACAAGGTGTTTGTTAGCTGATGGAGAAGTCTGTTGTTCCCCACGGCTCAGATTAATGTAATATGTCCCAATTCAGCAGACAGCATCCTTCATGATAAATTATAAAAATGAGTATAATAAGTTTTGAGATTGGGAATCAGAGTCGAATTTTTCTTTGGCATTTCTCTTTGGCAGGGAAAATAAGTTGATGTTTTTAGAGATCTTTATATGACATTAAGAACCTTAAAACCTAGAAAAAAGGGTTCTATATATATATACATATATATATATATATATATATATATATATATATATATATATATATATATAGGTGATCCTGAATATTTTTATAGTCACCATCTATGTAGCTTATTTGCCATTTGGGGGCAGAGAATGTGATAAGAAACATGACAAACTGGCACATGAGATTTCTATGAAAGAGGACAGAGATGGAACGCATTACATCCTTTATGTAAGTATCACTGTCTGAAACGTAATTCTAATAAGTGAGATGTCTAGATGAATGTGATGCCTGGGATTCGGAAAGAGGAGAGAGAGATTCAACTAATGCATTTGTTTTCTTAAATGAGGAAAAACATATTTCACTTTATATTTTACATATTCATAGCTGGATTTCAGTTTAAACAATCTGACTATATATATATATATACACACACACACACATACGTGTATATATATGTGTGTGTATACATATATATATATATCTTTTTTGTTTGTTTTTTTGAGACAGAGTCTTGCTCTGTCAACAGGCTGGAGTGCAGTGGCACAATCTCTGCTCACTGCAACCTCTGACTCCCTGGTTCAAGGGATTCTCCTGCCTCAGCCTCCTGAGTAGCTGGGATTATAGGCACACACCACCATGCACAGCTAATTTTTTTGTATTTCTGGTAGAGACAGGGTTTCACCATGTTGTCCAGGATGGTCTTCATCTCCTGATCTCGTGATCCACTGCATTAGCCTCCCAAAGTAGTGGGATTACAGGCGTGGGCCACCACGCCTGGCCTGACAATAATTTTTTAATTACACAAAAAAAGTTATGATGATTAAACTTTCAAGGAGATTTATAATATGATTCAATTATTAATCTACTGTATTGTCTTTGCATTTCAAATACAATTCAATTCTCAAAAACACAAAACAGTCACACAAATGAAATGGTATTTGACTCTGTACCTTAATTCACTGGTTGTACTGCATGACTCTTGTGTGTGTATACACACACACCCCCACACCCCTTTCAGATGGGTGTTACTTATCCTGTGATCTAGCATAGTATTTAACAATGAAACAAGCATACTCTTAATTAAGTCTTTAAAAGTCAATGGAATTGCCTCATCTGGGAAGCACAAGGGGGAAGGGAATTGCTTTTCCTAGCCAAAGGAAATTGAGACACACAACGCCTGGAAAATCGGGTCACTCCCACCCTAATACTGTGCTTTACCAAGGGTCTTAGCAAAGGGCACACCAGGAGATTATATCCTACACCTGGCCCGGAGGGTCCCACGCCCACAGAGCCTCCCTCATTGCTAGCACAGCAGTTTGAGATCTAACTGCAAGGCACCATTGAGACTGGGGGAGGGGCGCCCGCCATTGCTGAGGCTTAAGTAGGTAAACAAAGCCCCCTGGAAGCTCGAATTGGGTAGAGCCCACCACAGCTAAGGAGGCCTGCCACCCTCTGTAGGCTCCACTTCTGGGGACTAGGCATAGCTAAACAAAAAGCAGCAGAAACCTCTGCAGATGTAAATGTCCCTGTCTGACAGCTTTGAAGAAAGCAGTGGTTCTCCCAGCACGGAGCTTGATATCTGAGAACGGACAGACTGCCTGCTAAAGTGTGTCCCTGACCCCTGAGTAGCCTAACTGGGAGACATCCCCCACTAGGTGCACACCAACACCTCACACCTCACAGGACTGGGTACACCCCTGAGACGAAGCTTCCAGAGCAAGAATCACACAGCAACACT
>NW_012101448.1:0-335 GCF_000951045.1 Mandrillus leucophaeus
GGAGGCATCACACTACCTGACTTCAAACTATACTACAAGGCTACAGTAACCAAAACAGCATGGTACTGGTACCAAAACAGAGATGTAGACCAATGAGACAGAACAGAGTCCTCAGAAATAATACCACACATCTACAGCCATCTGATATTTGACAAACCTGAGAAAAACAAGAAACGGGGAAAGGATTCCCTATTTAATAAATGGTGCTGGGAAAAAAATTCCCTATTTAATAAATGGTGCTGGCTAGCCATAAGTAGAAAGCTGAAACTGGATCCTTTCCTTACTCCTTATACGAAAATTAATTCAAGATGGATCAGAGACTTAAATGTTAGACC
>NW_012101448.1:1405-31198 GCF_000951045.1 Mandrillus leucophaeus
TTTTTTGGCTGGAGTGCAGTGGTGAGATCTTGGCTCACTGTAACCTCTGACCCCCGGGTTCCAGCGATTCTCCCACCTCACTCTCCTAAGTAGCTGGGATTACAGGCATGCACCACCAGTCCCAGCTAATTTTTTATATTTTTAGTAGAGACGGGGTTTCACCACATTGGCCAGGCTGGTCTCGAACTCCTGAACTCCAGTGATCCATCTGCCTCAGCCCCCCAAAGTGCTGGAATTATAGGCGTGAGGCACTGTGCCCGGCCTACCTATAATTTTTCACTCACCTGTAAATGACTCTACATTTTCCATGACCTTATTCAGTTTAACCTTCTTTTCATCTGTAAGATAAGGTACAAATGAGACCAGCCATAATGACTCAGACCCAGAAAATATGCTATTAACACCTTACATTGTAGAATACAACATTAACATTCAGAAGTTTGCCCTGATTTGTTCTACAAATGTATTCATTTTCATGCCCAGATGATCATGGTAGTGAAGAATGAAGTTCCAAATATGATAACTATATAGCACAGAAGAAGAAATTAAAGTATATAAAATTCTATACACAATGGTTCTAGGAAATTTTGAAAGCATTGCTTTGACTTCCTTTCCACTTGGCCTGTCCCACTTTAGAATCCAGGAATAACCCTATGTTTGACCACTTTATTATTACAGGATTTAAAAGAAATATATTCTATAATATTGGTGTATTTACCTACCTAAAGGATCATGGCTACTTCTACATGCAACTGTTACTCAGCCCTTTCTCCATGCTTCTGACTCCCTGGCCACAAAGATTTCCAATCTTTGCTGACTCTCATTTAATTTGTGTACTCACTAGTTGATAATTCTCATCTCAAGGGCCACATCACACAACCTCCTTAAAGAATCATTCCTATCATAGTCTGTGTGGCTCTGCTTACCTCTCTTATGTGAGACAGTATGATTTGGTAGAAAGGGCAAACCTTTCATGTTATATAGATCTGAATTGCCATCTTTACTTTTCCATTTAGTGGCCACATGGCCTCAGGCAAATTAATTAACCTTTGTGACTGATTTTCCATTTCCACATCAGATACATTAGGATGATAATCTACTTTGCAGTTATTTTGAGGACTATTAACATATGTCAAGTACTGATTATTGTTTTTGGTATATAGTAGGCAGTTAATACTTGATAATTATTGTCTGTGGCTATTTCAATAGAGGTGATTAGTTTATATTACCAGGAATATGACAGCATGAGAATAAGAGAAAGAGGATTGGCCAGTTTCCTGTATTAGCTACTTAATTAGTATGCAATTCTGTGTTCTTATTAATTAAATTAATACTATTTTGTGCAAATAGTCTTGCAAAATATCTGTTCAAGTGGGTAAGACTGACCTGATTTATATTAGCAAATATTTCTAGTAAAAAGACATATTAAATAAAGCAAGACTATACATAAAATTCTGAATCTGCATGCTTTGGATCAGAAAGAAGAGAGATAGCGGTAATACATTTTTATAGTACAGTAAGGATCTTAGATAATTGGCTTTTAATTCAACATATCATTCACAATCTCAGACCCACACAATACACTATAATACTAAGGAAAGCCACTGTGTTGCTTACCAGAGAGAAGGATGCATTTTCTATCTCTTTTTCATAGGATTTTAAAAACTAGACTTTTTATATGATCAAAACAACATGCTGGAAAGGAACAACCAGTACCAGCCACTGTAAAAACGTGCCAAATTGTAAAGACCATCGATGCTATGAAGAAACTGCATCAATTAATGGGCAAAATAACCAGCTAACATCATAATGACAGGATCAAATTCACACATAACAATATTAACCTTAAATGTAAATGGGCTAAATACCCCAATTAAAAGACACAGACTGGCAAATTGGATAAAGAGTCAAGACCCATCAGTGTGCTGTATTCAGGAGACCCATCTCACATGCAGAGACACACATAGGCTCAAAATAAAGGGATGCAGGAAGATCTACCAAGCAAAAAGTCTGAGATAATAGATTTTTTTTAGATGAATACATTTTGAAATTTTATTACAGGATCTCAGAGTTTCCTTGAAGATACAATGACATGCTCACCAGTAGTTGGCAGGTGGTTCTGCAGGTATTCAATTTCCTCATCTTCCAGCTCATAACCCATGTTTTCCAGGACAGTACCAATTTTAGAGACATTGCACTTCCCACCTTAGGAAAGAAGGAAGTGATAAAATATAGGAACTGATAGCTAAGAAAAATACTGGTTATATTCAGTCACCAATAAAAATCAAATAGAACAAATCCATTGCCAGTAATAATTTTTTAAAAAAACTGTTCAGAGCTACATAAATAAAGCCTTACTGTGGAAGCCAGGAATATAATATGTTTTGCCACTCTTGTTTCAGGGGAAGCTTTCTATACTTTGGAAAAAAGGTGTATTTAGAAGAAAACTATATATTACATAATATATAATTTTATTATATACTAATTATATGTACTACTTTTTTACATTATAAATTACATATGTTTTTTTAAATGAACTTGATGAATTATGTTAGATAAGAATTAGAGCTCTGGACAGCAAATAGAATTTAAAACTTTTGCAAAGTATAAATTATCACATTAAATATAGTTGTATCTAAGACCTGTAGGCTAATGTGACAATAAAATAGATAATCTAATTGTTATCTAATGATAAGGTCTTTTAATAGTTAAGGTAAAGCTTACAAGTCATAGTTTTACTTGCCTTATTGGGTTTTTTACTTACCAGGAAATGATTTTATATTATCAAGCAATATATTTTTATATACCTTTCCATCATCTGTAAAATAAGGCACAGTTAAGATCAAAGAAAAAATTACAGAGACAGTCAAAAAAAGAGTAGAAAGAACATATATATATATATACACACATACATATATATATAGAGAGAGAGACAGAGAGAGAGAGAGAGAGAGAGAGAGAGAAAGAGATGGAATCTCACTCTGTTGCCCAGGCTAGAGTGCAGTGGCGCAATCTCAGCTTACTCTGCCTCTCAGGTTCAAGCGATTCTTCCACCTCAGCCTCCTAAGTAGCTGGGATTATAGGCATGCACTACCATGCCCAGCTAATTTTTGTATTTTTAGTAGAGATGGGGTTTTGCCATGTTGGCCAGGCTAGTCTCGAACTCCTGACCTCAGGTGATCGCCCACCTTGGCCTCCGAAAGTGCTGGAATTACAGGTGTGAGCCACCATGCCCAGCTGCAATTTTTAAATGCAGATTTTAAAAAAGTACTTTCTTAATTTGCATTCTTACATTTCCTACAGCCACACCTCTTCATAACTAAGTCCAAAAATAAGATGAGAATAAAATTCTTAATGTGGACAGTCCATTCATTCTTATACACGGAAACAGATGTGCCTTTTCCCCACTCTGCTTTTTCCCTTTTCCTTCTCTCTGCTACTAACTAATTCAGCTTTCTTTTCTCTTTGGCCTCCTTAAGCTTTATTTAATCTCGGGGTAATGATACTCTTAATGGCAGGACTCAGGTTTGAAGATATGACAGCCTCTCAAAACTAAAAATTTAAATGTCAAATGCATAATATATTTACAACCAGAGGTTAATCTTTTTCTTTTTTTTTGATGACGTCTCACTGCATTGTGCAGGCTGGAGTGCAGTGGCACGATCTCGGCTCACTGCAACCTCTGCCTCTGTGGTTCAAGCGACTCTCCTGCCTCAGTCTCCTGAGTAACTGGGATTACAGGCACACACCACCACGCCTGGCTAATTTTTGTAATTTTTAGTAGGGACGGGGTTTCACCATGTTGGCCAGGTTGGTCTCAAACTCCTGGCATCAGGTAATCTGCCCGCCTTGGCCTCCCAGAGTGCTGGAATTACCACCATGCCCGGACTCTTTCTGTCTTTTTATAGGAAATCAGAGGGGCCCATTTTTATGATATTCTCACATTTAAGTCCACACTAGCACAGAAATATATATCATAGTAGTGCATAAAATGCCTACCAGTAATTGGCAACATTTTCATCAGGTTCCAGAGTTCCCTATTTGTGAGCTCTATTCCCATGTCTCCCAGTACTTTTTGTATGTCCTTGGCTTGAATTTTTCCTCCTTGTAAAAGATGGGAATGGAGAGACACATAAGAATTGCCTGCTGACTCAAAGTGATGAAAAGTGTTTATGCTTGTATAGTATTATCTACAGCTTTCAGATGAAGAGCACAGGAAATGGAAATTATTTCTTAAAATCTAAATAAGATCCTTATTTATAATGCTCTTAATGACTTAGAGAACTTAACCCAGCTCATAGTAAGGGGATGTACAAGATGCTCAGTGATCTAAATATGTATGAACATCACACACCGGGGCCTATTATGGGGATGGGGGAGGGGGGAGGGATGGCATTGGGAGTTATACCTGATGTAAATGACGAGTTGATGGGTGCTGATGAGTTGATGGGTGCAACACACCAACATGGCACAAGTATACATATGTAACAAACCTGCACGTTGTGCACATGTACCTTAGAACTTAGAGTATAATTTAAAAAAAAAAAAGCAAACAAATCAAAAAACCCTAAAAAATATATATATATGCATAAGCTGTTATGTAATCTGAATCATATTACCATCAGGTGAAATCTGTGTTACTTTTGCTTTGCCTGAATTATGAGATAGATTAGTCTCACTGACTACATTATTTGTATACCTGTCAAAGTTTTACCTTAACATTTACTGGGTTACAGTAGGTGCTTAGCAAGCATTTTGAATGAATGAATGAACACATGTGTAGCCTATTTAATCACAGTGAAATGCATCACAAAATCAAGGTTTCAGAGTGTAAGACTTGTTATAGAGGTGCAGCACCACAAAGTTGTAGCGAAGACATAAATAATTCAGTGAAATCTTCACTATTAAACCCAAATTTTAATCATTAAAAAAGTAGAAGTTAATTAGTCAATGATAGAATAAGAAAACACAATTTTAAATATGTATGTGAAAGTGAAGTATTTGCATTTTGGTTTTATATCTTTTCACAAAATGTCTTGCTCACCTGTGAATTTATTTACTTCTTTTAGTAGTTTATGCAGATCAGTCATCCCAGAAGCTAAAAAACAATCCAAAAATGCAGACAAACATAACTGCGTGCTGATTCAAAAAGACTGTCAGAGCAAAGGAATCATTTTCTTTATGATTTGTTTTAAATTATAGCCTAATAACATACATAGATAAGCATAAAATAGGGAAAATTACAAAAATGTTAACTATTAATTTCATCAATTATTCTCTCCTTCTCTCTTTTAAGATCTCAAACTTTATACACTGTGGAACATCTACTCCCTTGGGCATGGTCTCCTTACACTACGTACTACCAATTCCTAGGAACAAGATGAAAACATTTCCGTTTGGAACCTTAAGCTATTTCCCCATTGAACACTGCCCCATGCCAACATCCCCCTGTTGTACTTATTTTCTAGTAAATATGTTCATTATATACTCAAAGATATGTTCATTACATACTCAAAATAAAAATAAATAAACGTGCTTTTAAATAAAAAGAATGTATCTACTTATTCTGTATCCCATCCAGACATCCTAACCCAGCAACTAGCATAAGACTTTATACATAGCAGTATTAAATACTTTACATTAAATGGTGGATTGGAACATATTACAATGGTACAAGTAGCTCTCAAATCACTGTATTTTTTCAAAGTTGCAGATGCAATATATTTTGGGGTAAGAAGAAAACTAGAAACTATGCACATTATTGGTATTTTGATATTTTCTTGCCATAAAGGGTTATTTTTTTTTAAATTTTTTTCCAGACAGAGTCTCACTCTGTTACCCAGGCTGGAGAGCAGTGGTGTAATCTTGGCTCACTGCAACCTTCGCCTCCCTGACTCAAGCAATTCTTGTGCCTTAACCACCCAAGTAACTGGGATTACAGGCATGCACCACAACACCTGGCTAATTTTTATATTTTTAGCAGAAATGGGGTTTTGCCATGTTGACCAGGCTGGTCTCAATCTCCTGGCCTCAGGTGATCCGCCTGCCTCAACCTCCCAAAGTGGTAGGATTACAGGCATGAGCCACTGCACCTGGTCAAAAGGTTATGTTATTTATTATTATGCAATCCCATTCTTCTTTTGGGGTAGTTTCCAAAACACATTTTCTATTCATTTAGTTAGCAGATTTGCACTTTGGGGGCGCTATATATAGAACAATGTATTACATAAAACTCCTATGGAGCACAGAAAGAAAACAATATGGAAAATAGTGAAGAGATCTTAAGGGCCATGGAGGACACAGCAATAAGGTTTACCTTACATTTAATCAGAGTTACAGAAGAAACAAACCCACGGAATAAAGACAATAATGGAAGAGATGATGGCTAATAATTTTTCAGATCTGATGAAAGATTCCAATTGTCAGACTCAAAAAGCCCAGTGAATCCCAAGGAGGATAAATAAAAACAAATACATTTCCGTCTTCCATAGTGAAACTTCAAAACCTAAGACAAATGTCTTAAAGCAGCAGCAGCAGCAGCAGCAGCAGCAGCAGCAGCAGCAGCAGCAGCAACAACAACAACAAAAAGATTACTCTCTCAGGAAAAATAAACATTAGAAAGCAGAAGACAGTGGAATGATATCTAAAATGTGCTAAAAGAAAATAACTGTCTACCTAGACTGCTAGGTCCAGAGAAAATATCTGTCAAAACAAGAGCAAAACAAATATATTTTTAGACCAGAAAGAAAAAAGAAGTATTTGTCACTAGCAAATCCTAAATAAAGGAAATTATTTTAGGCAGAAGAAAAGTGATCCCAAAGGGAAGGCCTGAAGTAAAAGAAAAAATGAAGAGCAAAAAATAGGTAAACATTTGGGTAAATCTGAATAAGTGGTGACTTTATAAGACGTTACTACTGATACAGGTTTGCTGAATTAAAACAAAACAAGATAGCATGAATGACATAAAGAACACTAATATGGGGAAGAGGAAACATAGAGTTAAAATGTTCTTAGGTCCGTCTATTATCCAGGAGAAAATGAATTTGGGGATGCAGTAACCTGCAAATTTATATTATTTTCTTTATCAAGGTCAGCAATAGAAGTGGAGATCTGAACGACTGGGTTGATCAAAATTTGGGGGTTTTATACAGCAGGAATGACAGAGAGAGTAGTTTGACAATGAAAGAAGTTAGGAAACAGTTTGTATATTGAAAGGAGATGGAGAAATCCAGGAACTAGTATTTTTGATGAAGATGAGGTACATTTCTTGGGAACAAGAGAACTGGAAGGTTAAAAAAGAAGGTAAAATATTGCTGGTTATGATTTCTAAAGTACAGGAGATGAGACCAAGGAAGGAATAATGTGAGCCAGTGCCAAACACAGGAAGAAGGGATCGGGAAGTTGGTACATCACAAAGTTATAGAGAAATGTACAGCTGGATGAAAAGACCTTCCTATGTTATTACACTATGTACTCACAAAAATAAAAAATAAAAAAGTTACTAAAATTATGTAATTAATCTGAAATTAATGATCCTTCTCAGTGGTTAATAAGCTGTCTAGCTTCTTTCAACGACAGACTTATTTTAACTCACTCTAAGACATATACCATGTACCCTGAAATTAGTGAAAATACACTAAATTAAAACGTGTTCTTACCTTAGGACTGAGTTCTTCCCTGAGTTATAAAAAGTCATATTAGCACCCAAACAGATCTAGCCTCAGGAATTCTCACGCATAAGCCTATAAACAAAATTTCCTCAAAAGGTCTAATACTGTCTATATTGCTCACCATCAACTGGTAGGTTTTGTGACAAATCTTTAAGTTCCTTATCTGGAAGCATGATTTTCACATTTTCCAAAACGTTTTCCAGGTTACTAACATCAACTCTTCCACCTAAGGAAAGAATCAAGAATATGAGGGAAATTTAATGACCTTCTGAACAAGAAAATTTCAATTAATCCCCTTGCACTATGGCTATCAGCAAAAATATCAATGACCCAAATGTTCAAGTACATAAAGGTAGGCAAGATGGGATTAGAATTGTAACCTCTTGCCTGATCTTGAAAACCCTGCAAATTACAGATTGATTCTCCGATGAATTACTATTGTGGAGACAAAGTGAAAACATCTTTCTGGTAGGAAGGGCCTAAAAGCTCAGTTTAGTTCTTTTAGTTCCTGAAATGCCCTGAACAACTGCAATACTTAGCTTCACATTTTCTATGTAGAACCAGATTTAAATCTGCTTTTCAACTAAACTGGGCAAAAGCCAAGCTTGACAGCAAAATGAAAGACTATTTGGAAAATGCAGCTATATTTAAAAACAGCAGAATAAATATAGAATTAATTATTATGAGAGATGGTAAGACCTGTAAGAGAATAACCAGGCAGTAATACAAATTTGAGGCAGGAGGATTCTCTTCATGCTTCTTACCTTTGAATGATTTCACACCATCTAGCAATCTATTTTCAGATATAGTTCCATCATCTGCAGGAAAAGGCAAAATTCACAGCATAGATAAAGTGATACAGAGACTTAGAAAACTTGTAAAAATACATCATTTCATAACAATATTTCTAAATGATTTGCTTTAGGAATAATTTTGATTTTTGCTGTCCCATGAGTTTGAAACCACAGAATGGAGAAAACTCTCAGAGTGCTGTGACTTAAAGTAATTATTTAATCATTTAATAGTGGCAAACAGCTTTAAAGGAATATGAACATGTCTTTTACTTTTCTTCTATGACTTTTCCTTCTTCTACTTTCCTATTCCTTCCATTTTCACATTTTTTCTTACATTTCTCAGCTCAACTTTTAGTGGTCAGGGTGGAACCAAAAATAATAACAAAAATTTTTATATCCAATGGCAAGATTTCAAGAAAACAGAGTTGCTGACTCTCAAAGAAAGAACTTCTCAAAGGAAGAACAAGGTCATGCTAAAATTTCTTACACTGTCATTTTTATTTATTTATTTTATTATTATTTTTTTGAGACAGAGTCTCGCTCTGTCGCCCAGACTGGAGTGCAGTGGCGAATCTCCGCTCACTACAAGCTCCGCCTCCCAGGTTCACTCCATTCTCCTGCCTCAGCCTTCCGAGTAGCTAGGACTACAGGCGTGTGCTACCATGCCCGGCTAGGTTTTTGTATTTTTAGTAGAGACGGTGTTTCACCGTGTTAGCCAGGTTGGTCCCGATCTCCTGACCTCGTGATCTGCCCGCCTCGGCCTCCCAAAGTGCTGGGATTACTGGCGTGAGCCACCGCGCCCGGCCGCCATTTTTATTTTTTAAACTAGAATATCCAATAGGTATCTTTTTTCTTTTTTTTTTGTTAGGTTGTCTTAAGTCCATAGGGCTAAACTTCTTCAAAAGGTCCAGTAGTATTTGAAGTGCTCACCATCAATTTGCAGATTTTGTACCAGTTCCAAGTATTCTTTAGGTGTGAATTCTATTCCAAGGCCTTCGAGAATATCTTTTAGATTTTCCACATTAAGTTTTTCTCCTTCAAAAAATAGAAACGACAAGTATAGTTGACAATATTAAGAATCATCTAAGTATTCAACAATATGAAAGAAAATTGTCTTTGTTTATACATTACCATCCCTAAAAGCTGATAAAAAACAAAGGCATACCAAGACCTACTGAGTGGAGTAACTTAAAACTCATAAATGGACCAGGTGCGTTGGCTCATGCCTGTAATCCCAGCACTTTGGGAGGCTGAGGTGGGTGGATCACCTGAGATCAGGAGTTTGAGACCAGCTTGACCAACATGGAGAAACGCTGTCTCTACCAAAAATACAAAATTAGCTGGGCGTGGTAGCACATGCCTGTAATCCCAGCTACTCAGGAGGCTGAGGCAGGAGAATCGCTTGAATCTGGAAGGCGGAGGTTGCGGTGGGCTGAGATCATGCCATTGCACTCCAGCCTGGGCAACAAGAGTGAAACTCCATCTCAAAAAACAAACAAAACAAAACAAACAAAAAAACTCATAAATAAATTCAGTAAAGTTGCAGGATACAAAATCAACATTTAAAAATTAGGGCCGGGCACAGTGGCTCAAGCCTGTAATCCCAGCACTTTGGGAGGCCGAGACGGGCGGATCACGAGGTCAGGAGATCGAGACCATCCTGGCTAACGGTGAAACCCCGTCTCTACTAAAAAATACAAAAAAACTAGCCGGGCGAGGTGGCAGGCGCCTGTAGTCCCAGCTACTTGGGAGGCTGAGGCAGGAGAATGGCGTGAACCCGGGAGGCGGAGCTTGCAGTGAGCTGAGATCCGGCCATTGCGCCCCTGCGTGCGCGACAGAGCGAGACTCTGCCTCAAAAAAAAAAAAAAAAAAAAAAAAAAAAAACATATAAAAATTATTAAGTGGTTGGGTGTGGTGGCTCATACCTGTAATCCTAGCACTTTGGAAGGCTGAGGCAGGAGGATCCCCTGAGCCCAGGAGTTTGAGGTCAGCCTGGGCAACACAGGGAGACCCCATCTCTACACAAAATTAAAAACAAACAAACAAAAAAACTAGCTGGGCATGGTGGTGTGCACCTGTAGTCCCAGCTACTTGGGAGACTGAGGTGGGAGGCTCACTTGAGCCTGGGAGGTAGGATGCAGTGAGCTATGAATGCACCACTATTTTCCATCCTGGGTGACAGAGTGAGACCCTCTCTCAAAAAAGAAAAAATTAGTAGTGTTTCTATACTCCAGCTTTGGACTATCTAAAAAAGAAATGAAGAAAATAATCCCATTTACAATAACAATAACATCAAACATTTTAAAAATGGGAATAAATTTAACCAAGGATTTGAAAGATCTGTACACTGGAAGCTATAAAACACTGATGAGAGAAACTGAAGAAGACACAAATACACGCAAAGATATCCTATGTTCATGAATTGGAAGAATCAATATTGTTAAAATGTTCATCCTATTCAAAGTGATCTATATAGTCAATGCAATCCTTATCAAAATTCCAAAGTCATTTTTCAGAGAAATAGAAAAAACAATCCTAAATTCTACATGGAACCACAAAAAACCCCACATAGCCAAAGCAATCTTGAACACAAGAGAACAAGGCTGGAAGCATCACACTTCCTGATTTCAAAATACATTACAAAGCTATAGCAATGAATATAGCATGGTACTGGCATAAAAAGACACACTGGACAGTGAAACAGGATAGAAAGTCCAGAAATAAACCCATGTATTTACAGTCAATTGATTTTCAACCAAGGTACCATACAGTCTCTTCAATAAATGGTGCTGGGGAAACTGGATATCTCCGTGCAGAAGAAATAAATTAGATCTTTATCTCACCTACATATAAAAATCAACTCAAAATGGACTAAAGACTTAAACACAAGACCTGAAACTGTATAACTACTAGAAGAAAACACAGGGGAAAGCTCCATGACTTTGGTCTGAGCAATGATTTTTTAGATATGATCCCAAAAGTATAGGCAACAAAAGCAAAAACAGATAAATGGGATTACATCAAATTAAAAAGCTTCTGCACAGCAAACGCTTTCTTTCATGGGAGATTTTTTTTATTACATATTCAATCTCCTTACTCTTTATTGGTCTCTCAGATTTCTTCATGATTTCATGATTCAGTCTTAGTATTTCTTCATGATTCAGTCTTAGTAAGGTGTATGTTTCTAGAAATTTATCCATTTATTCTAGGTTGTCCAAATCGTTAGCATATAATTGTTCACAGTAGCATCATCCTATTATCCTTTGTATTTCTGGGTATCAGTTGAACTGTCTCCTCTTTTATTCCCGATTTTGTTTATTCGAGCCATCTCTCTTTTTTTCTTAGTCTAGCTAAAGGTTTGTAAATTTTGTTTACCTTTTCAAAAGAACAACTTTTAGTTTGGTTTGTTTCTCTAGTCTCTATTTCATTTATTTCTGCTCTTACCTTTGTTATTTCCTTCCTCCCTCTGCTAAGTGTGGGCTTAATTTTATCTCCTGTAAGTAACCTATCATTCATTTACTGAATCTTGGCAATTATACATACCTTACCTCTAAATGTTTTATTTTTGAGAAATCAAGTGAAAAGCACAATGAGGCATCAAACCATACACCTGATAAGGAGCTAATATCTAAAATATATATGGAACGCAACTCAATAGCAAGAAAACAAATAACCCAATTAAAAAATGATAAAAGGACCTGAAAAGATATTCAAAAGAAGACATATGAATGGCCAGCAGATATATGAAAAAATACTCAACATCTCTAATAATCAGGAAAATGCAAATTAAAACCCCAGTGAGATAGCTCCTTAAACTTCTTAGAATGGCTATTATCAAAAAGACAAAAGATGTTGAGAATGTGAAGAATGGGGAATACTTGCGCACTGTTGGTGGGAACATAGATTTAAAAAAGAAAACAGCATAGCGGTTCCTCGAAAAGGTAAAAACTGAATTACCATATGATCCAGCAATCCCACTTCTGAGTACATATACAAAGGAAATGAAATAAAAATGTTGAAGAGATATCCACACTCCTATATTTATTGCAGCATTATGCATAATAACCAAGACATGGAATTAACTAAAGTGTACATCAATGGATGAAAGGATAAAGACAATGTAGTATATATGCACAATGGAATACTGGATCACCTTTAAAAAGAAGGAAATCCTGCCATTTGCAATAACATGGATGAACCTGGAGGACATAATGTTAAGTGAAGTATGCCAGGCACAGAAAAACAAGTGCTACATGGTCTCACTTATATGTGGAATCTAAAAAAGTTGAACTCATAGAAGCAGTTACCAGAGGCTGGAGTCAGGGGTATGTTGGTCAAAAGGTCCAAGTTTCATTTAGACAAGAGGAATACATTTTAGTGAACTATTGTACTGTACAGTGAGCATAGTTAACAAAAATGTATATTTCAAAATTGCTAGGGGTAAAAGAAACTATCAACAGAGTAAGCAGGCAACCTACAAAATGGGAGAAAATTTTTGCAAACTGTGCATCTGACAAAGGTCTAATATCCAGCATCTATCAAGAATTTAAACACATTTACAAGAAAAAAACCAAATAACCCCATTAAAAAATGGGCAAAGGACATGAACAGATATGTCTCAAAAGAAGACATACATGTGGCCAACAAGCATATGAAAAACAGCTCAATGTCTGATAATTAGAGAAATGCAAATCAAAACCACAATGAGATACCATCTCACACCAGTCAGAATGGCTATTATTAAAAAGTCAAAAAATAACACATGCTGGTGAAGTTGTGGAGAAAAAAGAATGCTTATACACTATTGGTGGGAATGTAAATTAGTTCAACCATTGTGGAAGACAGTGTGGCAGTTCCTAAAGGATCTAGAACCAGAAATACCATTTGACCCAGCAACCCCATTACTGGGCATATACCCAAAGGAACATAAATCATTCTACTATAAAGATACATGCACATGTAGGTTCACTGCAGCTCTATTCACAATAGCAAAGACATAAAATCAACCCCAATGCCCATCAATGATAGACTAAAAAAAGAAAATGTGGTACATAGACACCATGGAATACTATGCAGCCATAAAAAAGAATGAGATCATGTCCTTTGCAGGGACATGGATGGAGCTGGAGGCCATTATTCTTAGCAAAGTAATGCAGGAACAGAAACCGAATATGGCATATTCTCACTTATAAGTGGGAGCTAAATGATGAGAACACATGGAACAACACATACTGGGGCCTAACAATGGAGGGAGAGGATCAGGAAAAATAACTAATGGATACTAGGCTTAATATGTGAGTGGTGAAAAATTGGTACAACAAACCCCCATGACACACATTTACCTATGTAACAAACCTGTACATCCTGCACATGTACCCCTGAACTTACAAGTTAAAAAAATTACTAAGGGTAGATTTTGAATAGTCTCACCATAAAAAATGATAAGTAGGTGAGGTAATGACAATGTTAATTAGCTTGATAAAATAATTCTACAATGTATGCATATATTAAAATGTCACATTGTACCCTATAACTATATAATTATTATTTGTCAAATAAGAGAAAAAACCAACTTAAGAAATTAGGAAAAGGGCAATAGAATAAATCCAAAAGTTGTAGAAAATGAATACAAAGACAGAAAGTAATAAATATGAAAATGAAGATACAATAGTGATAGGATTAAGAAAGTCAAAAGTAGGTTTTTAGTAAGGAGTAATAAAACAGATAAATATTTGTCCAGGTTAAGTAAGGAAATAGAAGAGAGAAGATAGAAATAAATATTTTTATAAATGGAAAAAGGGGACTTAAATCATATCTAGCAGAAATTGAGAAAGTACTATAATTTATGAATAAATTTGAAAACTTATACCAAAATAACAAAGATATAGAAGATATAACTTACCAAAAGTAGCTCAAGAAAAACAAACAAAAAATCTCCCAGAGGATCCTATTATCATTTAAGAAAAATAAATTAATAGTTAAAATCTTTCTACCTAAAAGCATAAGACTCAGATGGTTTTTCAGGTAAGTTCTATCAAACTTTTTCTTTTTTGAGATAGGGTTTTGCTCTATCACTCAAGCTGGAGTGCAGTGGTTGATCTTGGCTCACTACAACCTTGAACTGCTGGGCTCAAGTGATCTTCCCGCCTTGGCCTCCCAAGTAGCTGGGATTATAGGTCTGGCCTATGCCTGGATAACTTTTAAATTTGTAGCAGAGTCGAGGTCTTGCTATGTTGCCTAGGCTAGTCTTGAACTCCTGGGCTCAAGTGATCCTTCCTCCTTGGTCTCCCAAAGTGCTGGGATTACAGGCATGAGTCACTGGTACCTGGCCCAAACCTTCAAGAAACAGATTATTCCAATCTATTTTTTTTTTTTTTTTTTTTGAGACAGGGTCTCACACTGTTGCCCAGACTGGAGTGCAGTGGTGCTCATCGTGGCTCACTCAAACTCCTGAGCTTAAATGATCCTCCTGCTTCAACCTCCTGAGTAGCAGGGACTATAGGTGTGGACCACCACCTCCTGCTAATTTTTAAAATATGTATATTTTTGGAGAGATGGGGTCTCACTATGTTGTCCATGCTGGTCATGGACTCCTTGAGCAATCCTCCTGCATTGGCCTCCCAAAGCACTAGAGTTGCAGGTGTGAGCCACCATACCTGGCCAATTCTAATCTTATACAAACTCTTTCAGAAACTAATAAAGAGGAAATATTTCCCCAAGATGGATTATATATGGCCAATATAACCTTGATACCAAAGTACATGAAAATTATAGAACGTGATAGTACATGAAAGAAAATTATAGAACTTTAGTCATGAAAATAGATTTAAAAATCTGAAACAAAACATTAGTAAGCCTAATCCAAAACTGATGCCTAAATTCAATATATCTTAGTAATATAAGACTGGTTTAAGTGAAAAAAAATGTATGCATGCCACTTTCCACATCAAAAATTAAAGGAAAAACCACACAATCATCTCAATAAACAGATTATTTCAACAAATATTATTCATCAAGTACACATTGCTCCAAATACTGGGGGTTACAGTACTGAAAAAAAAAAAAAAAAAGAAAAAGACAGGCAAACACCTTGCCTTCATCTTCCAGCCAAAAGAGAATAGGAGAATTTCTTAACCTAATAAAGGGTGTCATCCAGAAACTTCAACAAACATTCTCAAAGATGAAATGTTAATACATTTCCTTTAAAATCAGAAATGTGACAAGAATGCCTATGAACACTGTATTTAGTAGTATATATTGGAAGTCCTGGCTATTACAGTAAGGCAAGGAAAAACAGATGTTAGAACAGTTGAAAAAGAAGAAACAGAAACAGTCCCCATTTATAGTAATCGTTTGCATAAAGAATCTATATAACATTATCTATATAATCTATATAATTTATGTATCCATGTGATATAAAAATTTATGTATCTACATATAACACATAAAATGTATGTATCTACATATGATACATAATAATTTATGTATCTAAAAGAATCCATTAGCACCTATGGGCAGGTTGTTGGAATTAATGAGAGTTTTGCAAAGAGTTAGGTTTAAGATCAGTATAGAAAACTCAGTTGCATTTCCATACTTTAACCAAAAAAAGAAAACATAATTTTAAAAAACAGCATTTTTATTAGCAGAACATTAAGATACTTAGAAATGAAGCTAATAAGATTTTTTTTTTTGAGACAGGGTTTCGCATTGTTGCCCAGAACCAGAGTGCAGTAGCACAGTCATAACTTACTGCAACCTCAAACTCCTGGACTCAAGTGATCCTTCTGACTCAGCCTCCCAAAGTGCAGGGAAATGGGGAGGGGAGTAACCATGGGTTGATGCAATGATATTGGAAATATTCTAGTTATTTTGTTGATTATTAGATTCAGGGATATTAGCATGATGCTTATAAATATATGTGTTAACTGAAAAGATGAGAAAAATAAAGAACTAGAATTTAAATATTTACAATACGTTTTAACTTGCCTATAATTGCTTTCACATCATCCATCACCTTTTTCAGAGGAACATTTCCATTAGCTGTAATACAAAGCACAAAAAATTTGGACAATGACACAGAACTTAGAAAAATTATAAGCTACAGCCCAATGAAAGACTATGTATTTTAATAAATTGTATTCATCTTAAATTTATATTTCCAGGTTTGAGTGCTTAATTCTTTATTAGTAAGAATGACCAAGGTAGTCAGCCCATGTTCCTTAAACACAGGGTTTGATATGGCAAACGTACTATGTCCTTGATTCTTGGGTTTTCAGATACTTTCTAATAAGCATGGTAAAAGATACCATTCATAAAAGATTTTTGCGTGTATGTGAATCTGACATCTAACATAGACACTGAGCTTCTATCTATTGTCAATATGCTTTATCTATTGTCAATATGCTTTCCTCTAATGTTTTCAACTTCTGTATATATCTCAAAATGGTGGTGACATGTGGTTGTTAGATACTTGATGAAATATTAATGATGTTCTGCTACTTTCTATTGTAGATATTTTTCTATCAATTGTTTCTGGCTCTCTTTGTTGTTTATTTATTCATTTTCCCCCTTGCTCTCATATCTGTTTCTCCCTACCATTCTCTGGCCTAATAACAGTTGTGAATATCCTCTCAACATTGCTTATAGTTGAGCAGGATGATAATCCAGATGAATAAAAATGACAAAAGACAGGATTTCTTCTTATTTTCACACCAAGTTCTTCTCCATGATTCTTAGAAATATCTTAAGTGCCTCAAATCAATCTAGTTTTAGAAATTAATATACATGATCCCAAGATTCTAAGCTCTCCCCTAAAAGGCAAAATAGTTATTTACAATGCTCACCATCAACAGGTTGATTTTGTATCACACTTTGAAGTTCCTTATTTTTGAGCTTGATCCCCATGTTCCCAAGAATCGTCTTCAGGTTACCGATATCAACCTTTCCTCCTTAGGAAAGACAGAAATGTGATTTAAAAAAACCTAACAAAGACAATGTGAAAAATACTTTTCATGCTGTTAGTTAAATTAACATTCAATAGGCCTGACTATTGCTGAGAGTTAACTGCAATGACCTAATTGGAAAATAGTTTGGCAATAACTATCATGATCCATTAAAATGTTCAAAATATGGCCAGGTGTGGTAGCTCCTGCATATAATCCCAGCACTTTTGGAGGCTGAGGTGGGGGGATTGCTTGATCCCAGGAGTTCGAGACCAGCCTGGGCAACATAGTGAAGCCCCACCTCCATTATTTAAAAAGTTCATAAATCTTAGCCCAATAATTCCACTTTTGGGAATACAGTAAAGCTTGTGCCAAAAGAGGGGACAAGTGTTCATTATAGTCTTTGTTACAAAAGTAAAACAAATTCAAACACCCAGAATTTAAATATCTAACAACAGGGTATTGTTAAGTAAACCAATGTATTTTCAACCCACAGAAAATTATTTAGCTATAGCCATTAAGAAAGATGTTTGCCACAGGAAAAGAAATACTTTTTTGAAAATAAGGTGGAGTTATATGATTGTTTAACATATTTACTAAAGTCCTTATGCCCAGTAAAAATAAACATGAAACAATGTAAATAATGCCTGTGATTCTTCCTGCCATTCCACAGACAGGAAGCACATTAGTAGAGTAAACCTCAGATAGACAATATCAATTTATTACTCCATCAGACGGACTAATTTCTCCTGTGCCTGTCATACTGTGAGCATCTTAACTCAGTGTGATTCCAGTATTATACAAATTTTTGTATATCATGACTCTTGACCAACTGCTTCATCTAATTGCTCAACTATAGAAATCTATTCCATCGTTGGCTGAAAAAGTGACTATGTTGGAACTTATCAAGACTAGTATATTGATAACTTTTATGTGATCTTCCAATAGGATTTCAGAGTAATTTTGACTATGTGGGATTTTTTAACTACATAGGCTTCAACATATTAAGAGTGGTTATGATTAGATAGCAGGACTATGAGTGTTATTTTAAAAAATTAGATATGGCCAGGCACAGTGGCTCACATCTGTAATCCCAGCACTTTGGGAGGCAGAGGAGGGTGAATCACCTGAGGTCGGGAGTTTGAGACCAGCGTGGCCAACATGGTGATATCCTGTCTCTACTAAAATTACAAATATTAGCCAGGCGTGGTGGTGGGTGCCTGTAATCTTAGCTACGCAGAGGCTGAGGCAGGAGAATCGCTTGAACCTGGGAGGTGGAGGTTGTGCTGAGCTGAGACTGTGCCATTGAACTACAGCTTGGGCAACAAGAGTAAAACTTTGTATCAAAATAAATAAATAAATAAGATTATTTATTGGACATGTGACACTTTTTACATTGAATAAAATAAAAGAACACTATCAATTCACAACTGAACATTATGATGGTTATTTTCAGCACTGTGAAGGCCATAACTTTAATTAGACCTATCTAAAATTAAACAGAAAGACAAAAGTGGAGACACTTAGAACTGTTTCCTTTGAGTCTGATCCAGGGATCAAGCTTACACAGCGTACACACATAAAAGACTACAAGATCAATATATAATTGATAAATAGAAGAGGTGGCAGAAGAATCATGCCCTCATAACTAGGAATAAAGACAAAGATTGAGAATCTCAATCTTATATGCTTTCTCATCACATTTATTACCCACCTTTGAAAGACTTCAAACCCGTTAGCAATCTATTCCGAAAAACTTTCTTATCACCTATAAAAAAAGGCACAGTTCAGGACAGAGAATGGCTCACTAAGAGACTATAAGGGTCAGACTTTTCTTTGTGAAACTGACCGTAAAGTTGACCCTCTTTCACCTTCAAATCATGATGAAGTTAAGCAACAAACAAAGCTTTCATTATGATATGGAGTGGTAATCTGGTATAGAGGTCAAGAGCCTGCAATTAAATTCTTGCTCTGCAGACTGGCTTTGTGGCCTCAAGCAAGTTACTTACTCTTTCTACGCCTCTGTTTCCACCACCGTAAGATGGAGATAATGTGTCATCATTGTGTGTGGTGAGGATAGTACAACACCTCATCATTAGGACTTAATAAGTCTAGATGTTATTATTAATAAATCTACTTACTCTTTGACACTGAAAGTAACTGTTGGTTTATGTATTACAGGGCTGAAACTCCTCTCATCCCTTATTTCTATCACATTTTCATTCTGTTTACTTCCTTCTACACCTAAAGTTTGACATGTCAATGGCCTAATGGGTAGCAGTAGGGATTTGCTTAGTCCTTGGTGGCAAAGCTCATGCTTGAAGGTTTTTATAACTTCCAAACTGGTAAAACATATGGAAAATTTTAATTTTCTAGCAGTTGGTATAAGAATTGTTTGCAGGGATAAATAAGCAAAAGCTTATGTTGGGAAGATGTGGGGCCTTTGTGTTAAGAAAGAAACAACACTCCTAATAGAGAGGAGAGATAAATTTGGTATCCTCTCAGAGATTGAGACCAGAGGAAAGAATTTTTAGGGTTTAGCTCTGTGAGAGATAAGGGTCAGGAAAAGGGAATCTCCATTGGCAATACTTAGAAAAGTGATTCTGGGAAAGAACAGGAATTCCCATGAGGACTTTGGCAATGTTTACTGAGAGACAGCAGATATAAATCCTTTTCCTCCTTGCAAAATCATCAGTAACATCTTTCCACTTCAGCAATGGTTTTGTGGAAAAGGATTCTTTTGGGGGTTAAATTCTGTACCTGAGTGAGCACATAGTAACAGAAAGACTGTTCATATGGAAACAGCTGGAGGATGTGTGCAGGTAACATACGAACACGCATCGCTTTCACATATACATTTCAAGAGTAGAACCATAAAACTAAACTGCCTAGAGTTCACAGTAACATACAGCTCACCATCAACTGGTAGTAATTTTAGCAGTTCCACGCAGTCCTTATCATTGACTTCTATCCCCATGTCTCCAAGAACATTTTTCAGATCTCTGGCATCAACCTTTTCTCCTTTGAAAAGATGGAGTGTTAACAGGTGAAAAGTTTACAAATTAGTAACTTTAAAAAATAATTTTAAGTTCATACTAACCTATTTGAGTGATTTTTAAAATACTTATATTTTATATAGCATCACTCTCAATTTGGAGTTAAAGAGCAAAGGCAAAATGGAACGTGCAAGTACAGTGTGACAACAGAAGTCAAGGCAAACCTGTTCCTATAATATCAATATAATGAAGGCTCTCTTAATGTTGAGGATAATATACAAAATTAAATCTAGTTAACAAATTGGATTACCAATTGCCAACAGAATTCTGGCAAGAGATATTATACTGAATGATATAGCTGATCATTCATGAAACTACATGTATCTTGAGCTTTGCAAACTTTATCCTATTTATTATTGTGCTTGCCTGAAATTTAGCTATATACATTCAGCAAAAAACATATACAGGTGAAAAAATATTCCCTCAGAACATTGGAGTTTTTATCAAGACTATGTTATGTGGTTTATTTTTAAAAGTTTATCCAAGATCAAATTGATTTTATCAGGCAGAAATATTTTACAATAACTGGGTAAAATGACAAAGTTAATATAACAATAGACTATTGGGGAAACAGCATCTAAAATATAATTTACTGTGAAACATTAGGGTTTCAGTGTTATGGAAACTCACCTGCAGCAGCCCCCGACCTTCCTGATGGAACAGGAGTCAAGAGGCAAAGCCACTCTGGCTAATATTCTAGGGTTGTAGAATGCTATCCTGCCTTTCATAATCCATTTAACAAAGTAGAGGAAGGGGGGTGGGGGGAAGGAAGGGAGGAAAAGATGAATAAGTGAAACACAGGGGATGTTAAGGGCAGTGAAACTATTCTGTATGAAACTGTAATGGTAGGTACATGTCTATATGCATTTGTCAAACCCCATAGAACTATGCAACACAAAGAGTGAAACTTAATGTAAACTATAGATTATAGTTAATAGTAATGTATGAATGTTGGTTTATTAATTGTAACATATGTACCATACTAATGCAAGATGTTAATAGCAGGGAGATTGTGTGCTTGGGATAAAGGGGAGTGGAAGGATGGGTAGATGGAACTCTCTATACAATATGCTCAATTCTGTAAATCTAAAAGTGTGCTAAAATACAGTCTATTATCATAAAATACGATAATAATAATAATAATAATGCAATCCACTGAGAACCTGCCCTTCTTTAGTGCCTTGGAGTGCATTTTGCTCTCTCCCATTGGAGATACAGGATGTATTGTAACTGGGTTTACTTGGCTGATATGTACATGCCAAACATGGTGGATAATCCCATGCTAAAGTATCCTGCTACAGCTGAGTGTCACAAAATACTAAGACCTCAATGGAAGAGAGAATAAACCTCCTGGAAAAAAAACTTACCTGTAAAATCTTTTATTCTCAGCATCATGTTTTTCAGATCAACCTTCTCATCAACTGTAAGACATGGAGCAGTCACAGAGCAACAATAAGGCGGTTCTTTCGGTTTTTGCCACCCATGACACCTGCCCCCAACTAGAATGTTGGTATCATCTTGAGTTTTAGTTCTAGACTATGAAATTACATTTTTGAATATGCAATACTCACTTAGATTTAAGAATAAGTTCTTTCCTTCATTACTTCCCCTGTATTCATTTTGTTTTTATTAGAATACATCTTTTAGTAATTTGTTTAGAGAAAGTCCATGGCTAGTAAACTTCTGTGTTCTTGTTTGCCTGAAAATGTCTATTTCACTCTAATCCTTGAATATTTGGTGTTCAAAGTTATTTTTCTCTAGCACTTTGAGATAAATATTTTTCTATTTCTTTTTGAATCAACTGTTGGTAATATAAGATTCTTTTATCATTTTGTGTATAGTTTGTTTTTTCTCCTGTTAATGATTTATAAATTTCTCTTTGCCCCTGATATTGTGAAACTTTAGAGGAATCTTTAGGAGTAGGTGGAAAAAAATTTTATCCTGTTCAACATTCAGTATTCCCTTTGATCTAGAATAAAAGGAAAGGATGAGGAGATGAGTGATTTATATTGTTCATTTCCCCTTCTTTACTAATTCATCCCTAACAGTTGTTTCTACTTCTTCCTAGTAAGTTGAGAGGGAAAAAAGTTATTTATTCAATTTGCTTTACCATAGGTCTGGGCACTTAGTGTGAATTCTCTGTGTGAATTGCAGCTTACCAGTTTAGTTTCTGAAGAATGAGAAAGGTTTTGAGGAGCCCAGCTCTGCTGTACTATTGTTTCCAGTGTAGAGTCTTTATTTCCTTGTCTGTCCCCATTTAACATTTATGGCATTAAATTGGTTCCCTTTTATTATTTGATTCATGTTGAATTTCCTTTGCTTATTTTTGTTTTTTTAAAAATTCTGTTGTTCATTTTGTTAGGTATTAGAGGAGAAGAAAACTAGCCAGATTTTGCTTTTTTCATCAACTCAAGTTGGAGTCCTCTGGACCAGTTTGCATAACATTAAAACGAAAATTTTTTGAAAATTTGAAAGAACTTACTTTGAAAACCATTTGAGGCTATCACCTTCTGTTGGAGGGATGGGTAGTGGTAGATGAATTTACAGGTAAAATTATTTTATCAAATATTATTGGTCTATCCATATTTTCATATCTTCTTGAATCAATACTGGCACTTTTTTCCTCTGAAAAATTTTCATTTTACTAACATATTTAAAATCTAACCTCATATTACATGTAGTATCCTATTATAATAGTAATATTAGACTGACTATTCATAGTTACATCTCTTAACATTTCTAATGTCATTTCTATTCTAGGTCTATTACATGTTAATCTTTCTATTTCATAACAGCTGAATCATATGTACTAGAAATCACCATTAATCAGTTTTAACCATGCCTCATCATAGAGAGTTTTCCTTTTCTCTCACATATTGTGTAACGTTTCTTTTAAATCTTTCACATTCTATTTTTCTTCTTTTCTTCATTCTTTGACCTGAGAGAGGTCTGTTAGTACCCTCACCAATTTTATTATCCATAATGGAATACATTTGCTGGACTTGAATTAAAGAGAGGAAATATGTTTTCATCTGACCTGAATTCTGCTCTAAGCTTTTAAAAATGCCCTATTGATATCAATTAACCACTCTCATTGCTCTATGTATGCTTTCAAACCCAAGCTGTCTTAAACATAATACATTTTTATCTATAATGCTCACCATCAACTGGTAGGTCTTTTGAAAAATCTTCAAGTTCTTTTTCTGAGAGCTCAATCCCCATATTTTCCAGAAATTTATCCAGGTCATTTATATCAACCTTTCCTCCTTAGGAGAGACAAAATATTAAAAAGGAATACTAAGATATGAAAAAAATCCTTCTTAATTCATATGTGTTATAGTTATCACTTTAATCATCAAGACATAAAGTTTAATCAGATCTAGTTAAGGGTACAAATAGGGTCACCACTAAAACTAGATGTAGAATCTCATCCTCTGATGATATCTTTTGTTTATATCAACATAGTGCAAGTTTTACAGGATGCTGGGTAATTTTCCAAAGAACTACGGCATAATATATCTAACATATGCATAAATATTGGTAGGATGTATATATGGGATTTTAAATTTCATACAAATAAATTTGTATAAATTAAAACAGGAGAATATCTCAGATTTATCTGCTTTCTCACCATACTTTGCACTTACTTTTAACAGTCTTTATACCATCCAGCAACCTTTTTTGGTACACCTTTCCTTCAGCTGTAAGAAAAGACACAATTCAGGTCAGAGAACAATAAAGGGAGACTTGCTAAACAATAAAAATGTGACAATTCTTCCCCTAATCCCATAATTTCAGAAAGATGGAGTTTTAAATATTTTTCTCTGAAATTTACCTACTTTTCTCTCAATTAGTTACGAAGATTATTTGGAGACACTTTAATGAGGTAGATCTGTCCACTCTTACACAAAAGCAATAATTATTGGCTTAAACATTTTGAAACTTATATCCCATTTTATTTACCTTTATCTCTAACTTCTTTCCTTATACCCCTCTTACTTTTCCATTTTACATTCTCCCCCATACTATCAGGTTCATTAATGCAATCAATGACAACAATATACATGTCTTATTGGCATGAAGGAGTACAATAGCTACTGTTTATGTTAATAAAAATCAAATTAACCAGATTTTTTTTTTTTTGGCAAAAATCTAGTAATTCTAAAAGCTTTTAAAACTAGAAGTAGAATCTCAACCTCTGACTATATCTTTTGTTTGTATCAACATAGTGTGAGTTTAATAGGATGCTGGGTAGTTTTTCAAAGAACTATGGCATCATATGTCTAACATATTTATCATAACATATCTAACAATATTTATCATAACATACTATAACATGATATACTTATCATAACATAAATAGTGGGAAGATACATGTATGGAATTTTAAACTGAATACAAATAAATTTGTGTTAATGAAAAATAGGAGAAAATCTCAGATTTATCTGCTTTCTTACCATACTTTGACTTAAAAAAAACCCTGGTAACAATCTTGTATCATTTTAGAAGAAAAGCTCACAATCTCAAAAGCACTCTGAAGCCCTTTGAAGGATACATACATTTTAAATTCTTACCATCAAGCGGCAAAGTTTTTACTAAATGCAAGTAGTCCTCATATGGGACCTCTATTTCCATGTCTTTTAGTGCATCTTCTAGGTCACAGACATCTACCTGTTTTCCTAGAAAAGAGATAGAAATTGTGACAAAAATAAATTTGAGAAGAACATAAATAATGTTAACTAACAATATTTTCACTCATATACCATTATAATAATTTCAAAGGTAAAAATAAAACAAATAATAATTTAGTTCTTTTCTTACAGTATAGAAGTTTAACTATTTCTCCTGATTATTTTTAAAATAATCATTATGTTAGGAGAGTAAAATGTGAGGCACGTACATTTCATATTGAAAAGTACATAGATTACATAAATTATATTATTAAGTAGTACAATGTCCATAAAATGCACATAATAAATGCTTGATAGAGAGTATATTGCAAAATGGGGCCTCAACCAGCATTACCTTTATAGCAAAGCCAGCCCAGGACACTAGAGGAAAAGAAAATTATAGGCCAATATCTCTGATAAACATACATGTAAAAATCATAAACAAAATACTAGTAAACCTAATTCAACATCAATTAAAAGGACCATTCACTATGATCAAGTGGGATTTATCCCTGGAGGCAAGGATGGTTTAACATATACAAATCAATAAATGTGATATACCACATTAACAGAATGAAGGAAAAAAACATATGATCATCTCAATAGATGTAGAAAAGCATTCAACAATATTCAGCATCCTTTTATGATAAAAACTCAACAAATTATATATAGAATAAATGTTCTTCAACACAATAAAGCCCATATATGACAAACTCATAGTTAACAACATACTCAATGGCGAAAAATTGAAACTTTCCCTCTAGGATCAGGAACAAGACCAGGAAGCCCACTTTTAAAAAAAATTTTACTTTAAGTTCTGGGACACATGTGCAGAACGTGCAGGTTTGTTACATAGGTATATAGGTGCCATGGTGGTTTGCTGCATCTATCAACCCATCATCTAGGTTTTCAGCCCCACATGCATTAGGTATTTGTCCTAATGCTCTCCCTCCCCTTGTCCCTTACCCCCTGACAGGCCCTGGTATGTAATGTTCCCCTCCTTATGTCTACGTGTTCTCATTGGTCAACTCCCACTTATGAGTGAGAACATATAGTGTTTGGCTTTCTGTTCCTATGTTAGTTTGCTGAGAATGATGGTTTCCAGAGAATCCCACTTATAAGAGAAAGAAATAGAAGGCATTCACATTGAAAACAAAAAGTTGACTGTTTAAAGATAACATGATGTTACGTAACAAAAACCCTAACGACTCCAACAAAACACTTAGAATCAATAAACCAATTCAGTATGGCTGTAGGATACAACATCAACATAGAAAAATCAGTGGTGTTTCTAATACAGTAACAATGAACTATCTGAAAAAGGAATCAAGGAACTAATCACATTTACAATTGCTACGAAAAAGCTTAGGAATAAATTTACATTGTGGTGAGGATTACATGATTGTATTTTTTGTCAAAACTCAGAACTGTACACATAAGGATGAATTTTACTGTAAGTAAGTATATATCAATAAATCAGACTTAAAAAAAAAAAGAAGGTGAAATATCTGTATCCCGAAAACTATAAAACATTGATGAAACAAATAAATGGAAAGATATCTTGTGTCCACAGATTAGAAGAATTAATATTGCTAAAATGTTCATACTACCCAAAGTGATCTATACATTCACAGGAAAAATAACTAATGAGTACTAGGCTTAATACCTGGGTGATGAAATGATCTGTACAACAAACTCCCATGACACAAGTTTACCTGTGTAATAAACTTGCACTTGTAACCCTGAACTTGAAAAAAAAAAAGTTTTAAAATGAGAATACATGCAATATCCAAAATAAATTAATTATGACCATCAAAAAAGTGATCTATAAATTCAATGCAATCCCTACTGAAATTCCAATGACATTTTTCACAAAAATAGAAAAAACAATTCTAAAATTAGTATGGAAACACAAAAGATCCCAAATAGCCAAAGCAATCTTGAGCAAAAAGAACAAAGCCGAAGGCATCACACTACTGAATTTGGAAACCTACTACAAATCTATAGGAATTAAAACAGCATAGCACTGGCATAAAACAGACACATTTCAAACAATGGAACAGAATAGAGGTCCAGAAATACATCCACACTGTTACGGTCAATTTTGATTTTTAGACAAAGGTACCAAGAACACACAATGGGGAAAGGACAGTCTCTTCAATAAATGGTGTTAGGAAGACTGGATATTCACATGCAGAAGAATGACATTAGACCCTTATCTCACTCATTAAAGTTACAGTTTCAGAGAAAGAAATAGAAGGCATTCAAATTGGAAAGAAAAAGTTAAGTTGTCTGTTTGCAGATGACATGATCTTACATAAAGAAAACCCTAAAGACTCCAACAAAACACTATTAGAACCAATAAACCAATTCAGTATGGTTGCAGGATACAATATCAACATAGAAAAATCAGTGGTGTAAAACTACTAGAAATTGTAAAACTACTAGAAGAAGACATAGGGGAAACTCTCCATGACTTTGGTCTAGACAACAATATTCTTGGATAGGATCACAAAATCATAGGTAACCAAACTAAAAACAGATGAATGGGATTGCAGCAAACTAAAAACCTTCTAAACAGCAAAGGACACAATTAATAGAGTGAAGAGACAACCAACAGATTGGGAGAAAATATTTGCAAACCACACATCTGATAAAAGGTTAATATCCAAAATATATAAGGTACTCAAAGAACTTAACAGTAAGAAAAAACAACCTGATGAAAAAATGGGCAAGGGACCCGAATTGTTACTACTGGGTCTTCTTTTTCTGTCTTGTTAATGAATTGGATTGGGGACCTTCCTCCATCATATCCATAGAACCAGATGATAGGACAGCCTAAATAGAGTGGAGGGCAATGGTGCCCTCGCCTATGGAGGAGGCATGGCAGAGGAACTTGATATAACTTTAGTTGTGGATATTTTGATGACTTCTATCCTGTGTACTTGGATCCAGCTGTGTACATATCAGGAGAAACAGTGGGTTCATTTCTCCTCCATTGTCTACTATGATAATCTGTATAGCTATTGAAAATTAAAAAGTACTTGTATTTTTGTATTCCAAAAATAAAAGACTGATTGTTCCACATAATGGCAACAAGGAACCACCAGACTGGTTTTAAATCTGTTTAATCACTCAATGACAAATTGCTAAAAGTAACACACTTCTGCAGGCCAACCAATCAGTCATAGCTTCTTGCTTCTGAAAGTCAGCCACATGGGAACAGTTACACTTCAATGAACACTTTTGTGAATACCAACCAATCAATAACAATTTTACCAGAGAAATCATGTTTCTACAGATGATGTCAACCTACCCATGCCTCTGAGTTTGCCCATCACTCAACTCTATACTTCCCCCAAATCTTATGTAAGCATTCTGTTCTGCACAGTTGTGACTGTGTCTGACCAGCTTTGCTTTTTATTTCAAATAATTGTTAGTTGTGTCGGCCTTTAAAAATCCTGAAGGGTCTACTTATTTTGAAGATCTCCATCTGGCAGCATTCCATGGGGCTTGTTGGACCAACTGGGGTACTCACCAGGACTCTTATGTATAATTTCTATTTGTCCTTCACATTTGCTGTCGTGTAAGTCAACAATTTGAGCTCTTACTGTGTTGTATTGAGTTCTTGTGGGCAAATTAATTTTGTTATCCCAGGATTTGTCTTTGTCCTTAGTGCTAGTTCTTTGTGTAATATAATTAGACTTTTTGATTTGTAGTATATGTGGTAAATATTTTTGCTGTTAACCTGCCTATTCTTCCACTACTTGCTTTGCTTTAACTTTTGCTTCTCTATTTGAATAAAGTCATGCCTCAATTATATTAGGGAATTTTCCTAACATAATTTCCATCCTCCCACCTTGGCCTCCCAAAGTACTAGGATTACAGGCGTGAGTCACCGTGCCTGGACGGTAGCAGCATCTTCTATTGCTAGATGAGCAACAAAGACATCAGCATGCTTACTGTATTATGCAGAGTAAATACCAGACTCAGAAATATAACTTATTTCTCTTATTTATAATAAAAGTCATGTCATCAAAATGTAGGAGAAAATTACTACACATAATATGAAGTTAATATAATTTCCCTAATATAATAATTGAGTCATGCCTCAATTATTTTTGTTTTGTTCTTGTTGTCTTATTCTGTTGAGTGTATAAGTGAATATTTCACAAAGGATGAAAACCACAGGCCCAATCCAAACTAGTCTTAAGGACTAATGGTTGGAGGTTTGTGGGACTAGCCATAAATTTTTGCAAAGGTAACTAGTCAAACTTAAATAAAATTTGAGAAAGCACTCACTATCTTTTTATTTGTGAGAGAAAATCAGTTTTAAAATTTTGTATTCCAGGATTGATGATTTTCAAGTTACTGATATACAGCTCTTTGTAACATTTGCTTGGCTGGTGAACTCAGTTACCATATATAAGCATACATACACTTTTGTGACTCTTTTGTGAATTTTCTTTTGATAAACAGGGAGAATTGCCACATTGCTAATTCTTTACATTATACTTGCAATCACACTTCCTCTTCCTCTTCTTCTTCCTTTCTTCTTTTTCTCTCTTTTTTTTTTTTTTTTTTTGAGATAGGGTCTTGCTCTGTCACCCAGGCTGGAGTGTGGTGGTGCTATCTCAGCTCATGCAACCTCCGCCTTCCTG
>NW_012101448.1:31248-50613 GCF_000951045.1 Mandrillus leucophaeus
AATGACAACAATATACATGTCTTATTGGCATGAAGGAGTACAATAGCTACTGTTTATGTTAATAAAAATCAAATTAACCAGATTTTTTTTTTTTTTTTTTTTTTTTTTTTTTTTGAGATAGGGTCTTGCTCTGTCACCCAGGCTGGAGTGTGGTGGTGCTATCTCAGCTCATGCAACCTCCGCCTTCCTGGCTCAAGAGATCCTCCCACCTCAGTGCCCCCAACCCCCGCCCTAGTAGCTGGGACCATAGGCATGTGCCACCATGCCCAGTTAATTTTTGTATATTTTGTAGAGACGGTGTTTTGCCATGTTGCCCAGGATTCACACTTAGACATTTATATCTAAGCTAAAAGAAAACTCGAGTTTTAAAGGTAGACTTAAAGGATTGGTTAGACTAGTTTTCATTCATGCCTGACAAATGTTTGGCCATGATTCCAGAATACCTTCCAGTCCCTTCTTATAATATTTTCAGTTTTGTTTGCCTCACACTGTTTGAGTTCTGCTTTTCAGAGTCTCAAGTGCTTCTATGCAGCCACTGTATCAACAGATAATTTAACAAATGATTCAAAGACAAAAACAGGATGAAATCATCCTGATTTGACATTGAGATGTCAGCTCATCTCAAGCAGAATCAGCAATAGCGGAGGTCTGGACAATTCCTGATGGTTTCCCCTGTGGCTCTCATTGAGGGAGGACCAAAAGGTAGAATTAGGACTAAAAACATTCTCATACTATTAAGAAAAGTCTGCTATCATGGCTACATAGCAATATCAAATACTATTGATGCAGCTGCTTCCTCTTCTTCTTTCTTTTCTCTCTCTCTCTCTCTCTCTCTCTGATAGGGTCTTGCTCTGTCACCCAGGCTGGAGTGCAGTGGCGCTATCTCAGCTCACTGCAACTTCCACCTTCCGGGCTCCAGTGATCCTCCCATCTCAGCACCCCTGGTAACTGGGACCACAGGCACATGCCACTATGCCCAGCTAATTTTTATATTTTATAGAGACGGAATTTTGCCATGTTGCCCAGGTTGGTCTCAAACTCCTGACTCAAGCCATCCTCCCACCTTGGCCTCCCAAAGTACTGGGATTACAGGCATGAGTCACCGTGCCTGGATGGTAGCAGCATCTTCTATTGCTAGATGAGCAACAAAGACTTGAACACACTTGCTGTATTATGCAGAGTAAATTACCAGACTCAGAAATATAACTTATTTCTCTTATTTATAATAAAAGTCATGTCATCATAATATAGAAGAAAATTACTACACATAATATGAAGTTAATATAATTTCCCTGAAAATTATGATATTGATGATCCATCCAAATAATTTTGTTCACAGAAATGTCTCAGCTATTACCTCAATTCTGAAGTATCCTATATCTTGTGCCAAGACCTAGTACCTCTATTGGCTGTAAAAGTGTAGGTGATCCAAAGCAGATAAATAAAAACACTTAATTAATGAAAGGTTAAAATGGCAAAATTAATAAGAGAATGAAGGGATGGTAGGAAAGATCATGTAAAAAGTTAATTTCTCACTTACCTAAAACAGTACTCAATTCTTTAATCAACTTATTTAGTTTGACTTTCTTTTCAGCTGTAAGACAAGGCAACATTTAGACACTGATAAAGCCAATCTTGGAAGAAAAGCATAAAGCATTAACTATTTAAATTATGAAGTAAAACCTAGATGAAGGCTATTCACTACATGTTGTCATTTTAACATTTATAATTCTTGGGCTTTAATAAAGAGCTCTATTATCAGCAATAAGAACTAAGATTTCTTGGACCATAAAGTCTACCTTAGGTTAAATGTTTTCTCTAGTTTTTTGAATGCATTCTGTTTTTAATTCCTTGTTTCTCTTGGAATGGGTGATAACACATGCTGGTATATATTGAAGGCCATTGTTTACGACATTATGTTATTTTCTATTATTGGACGACAATGAAAGAATCCCAGGAAAAGGAGCAATGAACAGCACAGTGTGTGGTGAACTAATGCCTTTAAATCTTGCTCAAGGGAAAAATGCCACGTAAGGAGTGAAAAGATGAGTCAAAAGAGGTTGAATGGAGTCAGAGTAACAGTTAACAGTTGGTTTCTGAGTTTAGACTGTCTGGATCTTGGAATAGAGCACTGAAAAAAGATAATCCTAGCTCTGTGAAGTTTACATAAATTTGTTTTGTTCATGGTTATATCCCTAAGACTAAAATAGGCTGAGACATGGGTATTCAACAGATATTATGAATAAATAAATTGATTAAATGAGCCAATTGATAAAATGCTTAGCAGTGTGCCTGGCATATTGTAAGACTCAATATATATAAGCTATGAAGGATCATTGAAGAGTTTTAATGTGAAGAATAATAATGTCAGATTTTCACCTTAGCAAAATCATCCTGGCTAGTTTACATAGAGAAATTGAAGGCAATGATATGATTATTAGACCAGTCAGGAGGCTTTTCTAGTAGTTTAAGCCAGAGATCATGAAGATCTGAATTAAGGTTAGAGTAGTCAAGATAGCCAAGAGATTTTTAAGAGGAAAAAAATGAGAGAGCATGAGATGCCAAAGATAATTTGTAGATTATTGCATGGTAACTGTGGATAAAAAATGGTGACAGAATTTTTAAAAATTATGAATTAGAGAGGTAATTCATGATTTTTGTTTTATCCTTTATTTGCTGAGTTTGGATTATCAGTGAAAAAGCTATGTCTGAATAGGGATTTATTATAGGAGAAGATTTCTTAATTTACCTCAATTTAACCAACCTGATGGTCTAAACTTGATTTTCCCTTTCTACTATGAATTCTCACATTCAGACTGATGCTGATGGCATGCCAAATTTTCACAGCTAGTAGGCTTCCATTTTAGTAATCCAGTGCATCTATGTTATGGGTTAAGTTGTTGACTTATTTATAAATAGTTCTACTTTTTATTAAATTGATGATAATTCAATCATTATATAAACTGATGAACTATTAATGGAAAAGGGAGTTTTTTCTCATAGAAAACACATTTGAATAATTCAGAATATTCCAGTGAAGGCAAATTGCTAAAAAAGTTCTGCTGAATTTGGTGTGAATAAGATAACTGTAAAAAGATTGGAGAAATAACTAAAACCTAGATAGATTCAGACTGAAATTTCTGGTCAACTTTTTTTTTTAATTTTAATTTTAATTTTTTTCGACAGGGTCTTGTTCTGTCACCTGAGCTGGAGTGGTGCAGTGCACAATCATGGCTCACTGCAGCCTGGACTTACCATGCTTAAGCGATTCTCCCTCCTGAGCCTCCTGAGTAGCTGGGACTACAGGTGCACGCCACCACCCTTGGCTAACTTTTGTATTTTTTTGTAGAGATGGGGTTTTGTCACATTTCCCAGGCTGGTCTAGAACTACTAGGCTCAAGTGATCAACTCGCCTTGGCCTCCCTCCCAATGCTGGAGTTACAAGCGTAAGGCATGGCGCCCTGCCTTCTGGTCAACTTAAAAGAAAAATACTTTATTCTCAAAAGAAACTGAAATTAGGAGTGTAGACAATAAATAAATATGTTTATGTAAGAAAATCCCAAAAGAGAATGCCTACATTAAATAAAAATGGCCTTGGGCCTATTTTTTTCTTTCAAGTAAAATGTTTAAGGTATGTATATATCATTTTATGATTCTTTATTTTAACAAGATTTTAAGATGATCTGACCAAATGCTTGTCTCAGTCAATAGAGATAAAAGGATTTTACTATCCTAGACTGAATCACATGGGATAAGTCTAGGTTTGAGATCAAAGATTTGAAATCTTAAACATACACAGGTAAGTGAAATCATCTAGAAATGTGGTTGTGGAAAGAACAACAGACTGAGAATAGAACTGTTATATCACTATCATTTAAACCAGTATTTTTCAAAAATTTTTATTGTAAGCTTCACTAAGAACTCTGAACACCCACCATATCACACACACACAGACACACAGACACACACACACACATCATAAAGTTTCATGAAATAATATCTAGCCTAACTGTGTGACATATGCTCTGATATTTTCTTTTTTCTTCTATACTATTTCATTAAAAAAATGCTCACTTAACCCACTAATTTGAGGGGAGGAATAGAAGGCCATAAACAATGAGCCTCAGGAAAGGCAGAGAAGAAAATTATGGAGAGCATGAATTCATAGCAGCTGAGAATGTAGAGAGTTGTAATAAAAGAAAAAAGTCTAATATTATTAAAGGCATCAGAGAACTCAAGTTAGAAAAAGGTGAGTGGTGCACACTGGATTTGTCTGCTAGGATGTTGCAGTCAGCTAAGTAAGAGTATTTTTTAATAGAATGGTGAATGTGGGAACCGGATTCTCTTTATGAGAGAAGAAAATATGAGGTGATCTCCTTTCCTTCTATTAATAAATCCTTCCCTTCCATTTTGAGTGCTACCTCCTGATCATTTTCTGGCTTAACAAAATCTTGGCTTCATTTTATGCAATGCTTAGTATCCATAGGGGAAAAACTGGATTTTAGATTAATTGAAGTGATTAAGAGAATCATTAGATTATCTTAGATTAATTGAATTAATTTAGATAATTATTTCTCTTAGATTAATTTAGATTAATTGAAATTATGAAGAGATTAAGAGAAATGATTTTTTCCCTGACTTTGAGACTGAGTTCTTCGCTAAACTTTTGAAAAGTCTTTGATATTTTGATGATCTGGTTTGAGAAATTCTCATTTTCAAGTTTAAAAGAATAAGTACCCCTTCAAAAGTATAGGGGTGATTACAGTGCTCACAGTCATCTGGTAGTCTTTCTGTTAGATCCATGAATTCCTCTTCCGTGATCTTTATCCCCATGTTTTCTAAAAGAGTGTCCAGCTTATTGACATCAACACTGCCTTCTAAGTAAGGAATAGGAAAGGAATATGGTAAAGCAGAATGATTCTAAAATTGGACTATGCATTCATGCTGCTGTATTATTTTTCTTCTTTATTGAGCAAGAGTTTTATCACAATGAAAAAATATTATTTATTTCCTAGTATTATTGTTGAGATTTTACGACAAACACCAAAAACTTGTCTGTTATAGCTAATAGAAGGATAAAAATTAGAACTGAATTCCCCAAATCTTATTGCGGGAACAAGCGCACAAAGCAAAAATATCTTAAATAAGGCTGAAAAGTTAGAGCTAATCATGACCATAATATTCCACAGAACAGGAATTATTTTTGTTGCCTGTATTTGCAAACTATATGTCCTGCTTTTGACTGAAATCCTTATCTGACAGCCTTAACTCTTCATCTTTTGCTGCGTATTAAATTTTTCTTTTTTTCCTTTAGGGCTGAGGAAAAAATCCATGAAAGTTTGACACTTCCTGCCAGATCATAGTAAAATAAACACTCGTTAACTTGCAGATCTACTGAAGGAGCCATAAATAATGACTCAGTTATATAGGAAAGGAAGATTCATGTTTCAAAAGTACAAATAAGAGTTTAAGACTAAGCCTTTTTATTGCACTGCTTACTCACGCTCAAGAGACTTTATGCCTTTCATCAACCTTTTCTGATACACTTTTCCATCAGCTATAAAAAACGGAACATTTTGGAAATAGAGTTAGAAGACAGTACAGATCTCTTAATTTCAGAAAGAACTTAAACTCTTTGCCTAAGGAACATTTCAAATGCAAATAGGTAATACACAGTAACAAAATGTTCACTCTTGGTAGTACATGATTAAAATGCAAATGATAACAATTATATGTGCCTGCTCACTTTTCTGTATTGGGAATGTAGGGAAAATAACATTCTCTACTGCTGTTTGTGGGAATTCAAATTACGATAACTTTTCCGGAAAAAAATTTGACAAAATAAAACATCTTCCATTTTGCAACTTTACTTAAATAAATCTAATCTTGACAAATTTTAGAATGTTTGCAAAGTTTTCTCCACAAGGCTGCCAAATAAAATAAGGATATATATTCATAGGTAGGAAACTGGAAATATACATCTCAATTTTTTTATATTTATTTATTTACTTTTGAGATGAATCTCACTCTGTCGCCCAGGCTGGAGTGCAGTGACACGATCTTGGCTCACTGCAACCTCCTCCTCCTGGGTTCAAGCAATTCTCCTGCCTCAGCCTTCTGAGTAGCTGGGACTACAGGCGCATGCCACCACACCCAGCTAATTTTTTGTATTTTTAGTAGAGACAGGGTTTCACCGTGTAAGCCAGGATGGTCTTGATCTCCTGACCTTGTGATCCGCCCGCCTCGGCCTCCCAAAGTGCTGGGATTACAGGCCACACATCTCAAATTTTTGATAGTAGTTATTATTTTGAGGTAGGAATAGAAATATTTTGATATTTTCTTATCTGTATTACCAACGTTTTCTATGATGAATCGCATTAATAGTCTGAAGAGATGAGAATTATTAATATATACATAAATTTTATCTATCTATCTATCTATCTATCTATCTATCTATCTATCATCTATTCATCATCTAAAAAGTGCTGAAGGAAAATGCTCTAAAATATTAACTTTGATTATCTTTGGGTTATGAAATTAAAAACATTTTTTATTTTTCTGAATTTTTTGGTTTTATTTCACCTAATAACAAGTTAAGAAATGTAGCCTTTTCTCAATGTACAAAATTATCCACTTCTTGGTAAACGACATATTCTATTTTTCAGAAACACATGCAGCTACTTTATTTAGTTCCTTTCTATTGTCTGTCTACTCCTGTTTCTTTCCCCTCCTCTCTCTCTATTTTCTTGTCTCTTTTATTTTTCTTTTAATCTGTTTCTACAAATCTAGCTAATCAATAACCTGAAGATGTGAATAATGAATTTGAACTTTGACAGCAACTTACAGCTGAAAGGTTTGATGATTTTCAATTAAAATCTAAGTGATGAAAGTTTTATTTGTATTAGCATTAGCTTTTAACATTTTAAAAGCATTTTTAGTTTATTTTGGAATGTTTTTATATATCCACAAAACCAGACTACCTAAAAATCCCAATGGCATCCATAAGACTTACCATTAACTGGCAATGTTTTCAGCAAGTTCAAGTGTTCATCAGGCATGAGCTCAATCCCCAAGTTTCCTAAAACACTTTTAAGTTTATTTGTATCAACTTTGTCTCCTTTGAAAGAAAAAAAAGTTGTTCACACATGGCAATTTTAGGATATTATAATTACCAAAAATCATGAAAAAGCTGGACCATATAATGACATCTTTACTTATGTATTCTCATATATTCCTTTTGTTTTTTAATTTTGCTTTAAGTTTTGGGATAGAAGTGCAGAACATGTAAGTTGGTTACATAGGTATATGTGTGCCATGGTGGTTTGCTGTACCTATCAACCCACCATCTAGCCATTAAGCCCTGCACACATTAGCTATTTGCCCTAATGCTATCCCTCTGCTTGCCCTCCACCTCCTGACTGGCCCCGGTGTGTGATGTTCCCCTCCCTGTGTTCCTGTGTTCTCATTGTTCAGCTCCCACTTATGAGTGAGAACATGGGGTGTTTGGTTTTCTGGTCCTGTGTTAGTTTGCTGAGGATGATGGCTCCCAGCTTCATCCATGTCCCTGCAAAGGACATGATCTCATTCATTTTTATGGCTGCATAGTATTCTACATTCTCACATATTCTAATAGTGTTTAAGGATGAGTAAGATAGAACTTCCTTGATTCTTCATGAAAAGAGACAGTGGTCTCCTAAGCCTAATGTAAAGACATGCTAGCACTGAAGAAAATCCGATTGTACAATCAGCCTATAATTTAGGGATATCTAGTCTTTTTTGTTTTTAATGCTGAATTATATGATTATTATTTAAAGCAACCCAATCCACTTAATCCTTTAAAAATATTTATCTTCTTATTTTCTGTGTCTATCTAGATTTTGACTACTTAAACCAGAAGTTATTAACTCAAAAGCTCACAAGAGTCTGGAGGTAAAGGAAAGGAGTGAAATTGGCTTAGGTGAAACAAAGAGCACATGCTTTATTCAAAGAGAAAAAACATCAGCTATTTTGTGTGTAAATGCAGATTCAGTGTCTCCAGACCTTATGAAAGTTGATAGCAGTCTGGATTCAACCATGGGTGGCCAACTTGTGACCTCTGATTAAAATACCGGTTCAGATCAGCATATTATTGTTAGAAATCACAGAAAATAAAATTTATTCCTCAAATATACCATTCATTTTTACGCCCAAGTCCTAAATAACCAAAGGGAGAATGGTTCTATATAAATATGTAAAATATTAGCACGAATACATTTAATATTGGGAAAGCACCATGCAAAATTCAACAGAGTTAGAATTCAAGTAAAAATGTTTTAGTAATGTCTTACCCGTAAAATATTTCATTTCATTCATCACCTTTTTCAGATCAACCTTACCATTAACTGTAAGACAAGGAATAAATTGTTCAGACACATGACAATGAGACTATGAAAATGATGTTACACAGAGGAAAATTTAGTACTTATTTGCTTTAGAACATGTAACTTTTGATACACCCTTCATAAGAAAACTCACATGATAATAAACACAATTATTTCCTAAATACAATTAATATTTCAGCAGCATTGAAGTATTATGTTTTGGGGGAGAAAAGTGATTCCTAGTTTCTGAAAAAAAGTATTTTTTCTTCTAGCAGCAAAGTAATACTCCATGTCAATGAGAAAAATCTAGCTGTAACCCAGGAATCACAGAAGATTAAAAATGTAGTTATTTAATGAATTCAATAAACTTTTATCACAAAATACCAGTAGAGTGGCCAGAAAAGTATATCAATTGTTAATAGTCTTGCTAAGTCTATGGTGAGAAGAATTTTTTGATCCTTAATCTACATCTATTCAAGTATTCCTGGACACAAATAATTTCTGTGTCAACACCAGCTACAGGTCAGGACAGCATGAAAACGTGTTTTTGTTCAACTGAACTATTATAGGTAATCAAGCCCATCATGGAAAAAGATAAGATCTTTGAAGGGGATTAGTGCTTTTTCGGCTTTGTGTATGGTTTGCTATGGTGGGGAGTCAACTAAATCCTTTTGTCTTTTGATTGCCCAGCTGGTTTTTAATGAAAAATTTTAAAAAATTAATAGAAGGGCTCTCTGCTATAGCTTATTTAATTGGGGGATTTCCACTGAGAACTAGGCCCTCAGGGAGTTTTATTTCATTAAAATATTCTAAATGTATCTCAAATCATAAGGAATCTATTAGCAGGAATAAAAATGTTCTGTGTGACAAGGAAAACTTCATTTATGTGTAATTTTTTAAACTTTTTTTTAAAGTTCAGGGATACAGGTGCAGGTTTGTTATGTAGGTAAACATATGTCATGGGGGTTTGTTGTACAGATTATTTCGTCACCCAGGTATTAAGCCTCGTACCCAATAGTTATTTTTTCTGCTCCTCTCCCTCCTTCCAACTTCTACCCTCAGGTAGATCCCAGTGTCTGTTGTTCCCCTCTATATGCCCATGTGCTCTCATCATTTAGCTCCTACTTATAAATGAGAAGGTGCAGTATTTAGTTTTCTGTTCCTGTGTTACTTTGCCAAAGATAGTGGCCTCCTGCTCTATCCATGTCCCTGCAAAGGATGTGATCATTTTGTTTTAAATGCCTGCATAGAATTTCATGGTGTAGATGTACTGCATGTAATGTTCTTCTTTTGTATTTACCGTAACCAACCGTAACCAAAGTTCTGGAAGGGATCTGCAAATATGGAGACCTGAATAGGAATCATTGTCTCTTTTACTACCACCTCCAAGCTGTTTGCCTTTTGGGAATCAAATGCTACTGATCTCTACAGGTTGCTAGGCCTGTATCAAGCCTTAGGCTCTGATAGTGTCCTGGAAGAAAGAATGGGCATGGGACTCTCTCCCCCATGGACTAGGAAAGCACCAGGAAAGTGTCAGAGCATGGGAATAGAACTGAGAAGCAGTAGACTTGGGAAACACTTGGCACTAAAATTCTAAAGACCCTAATGAAGGTCAGTAAAGGCCAGCGTGAGGTATTCCCGGTTCCTGTGACTCCTAAAAAGCCAAGAAGGAGTAAAACAGGTGGGCAGAAACGTTCATTCTGGTGGTGAACGTTTCAAGTGGTGAAAGTACAAATATGTCAGAACAGAAGCTTCTTTCCACTGTATAAGTTCAAAAATAGTCTGTTGTGAAATGTGTAATAGGAAATTGTATTTAAAGAAGACTCAGTGAAGCTGCATTCAGAAGTAAATGTACGGTTTAAACTTCATTATTAAAGCAGAAAGACAAAAAGGAACTAAGCATGCCACCCGAGGTGGGGGATGGTAACCACAGAGGAAGAAACAAAAACCTATGAGATTGGAATTAATTCCTGTATTATTAATACAGGTAAAAAAAAAAATTAATAAAAAAAGCAGTGAAAGACAGTGAAAATACAAATGAATACAAAAGCTAGTTATTTGAAAAACTAATCAAATGTATTTTGTTCTGATGGGCTGATTAAGAGAAAAAGGAATCAAAGACATGTAAGAATAGGAAAAGAAAGAGAGCCATATCATTCAGGCTCTGGCAGGTAAAATATATCTTTAAATGGAGCATCAAAGAATGAACTTATTTACAAAGGTATGACCTGGATAAAGGGGAACCAAGAGATGATGAAAATCCAGATGGGGTTGGTTGGGGTACTGGGACAGAGGGAAGCCATTAGCCTTGTTCCTGGGCTTAAAAGTGAAAAGACTTAATGTGGCACATATACACCATGGAATACTATGCAGCCATAAAAAAGGATGAGTTCATGTCCTTTGCAGGGACATGGATGAAGGTGGAAACCATCATTCTCAGCAAACTAACACAAGAACAGAAAACCAAACACTGCATGCTCTCACTCATAAGTGGGAGTTGAACAATGAGAACACATGGACACATGGAGGGGAACATCACATTATCAGGGACTGTCTGGGGATGGGGGGCTGGAAGAGGGACAGCATTAGGAGAAATACCTAATGTAGGTGATGGGTTGATGGGTGCAGCAAATCACCATGTCACATGTATACCTATGTAACAAAATTGCACATTCTGCATATGTACCCCAGAACTTAAAGTATAAAAAAAAAAAAGTGAAAAGATTTAGAAGGGAGAAGTAAAACTTTCTCTATTTACAGATGACATGACAGTTTATGTAAAAAATCCTAAGGAGTTTACAAAACAACTATTAGAATTCATAATTTAGCAAAGTCACAGAATACAAAGTTAATATACCAAAATCAGCTATTTTTTTTATATACTACCTGCCGGGTGAGGTGTCAGAGCCCTGGCAACGAAAAGTGATTGGTTTGTGGGTAGTAAGATTAATTTATGGATCACAGTATAGGTTTGAAAAGGCAAGCACTGCAGAAGAGTGCGGTGGGGCACTTTGGCAAGAGAGGAGTGAGTGTGTAACGGTGGATTTTCCTTAGGGGTATTTATGGACCTTAAAGCGGGAGCTTAAGGGTAATTTGGATCATCTTAGCCACATACTTCATGATAAATAATTACATTTGTAGACATTTTGGTGCCTTGATGCCAGCAAGGGTTGCACAATGAGTTTTGACATGCATGCATTTCGGAGATGTATAGAAATTCTAGTTTCTTATACATTTTTGGGAAAAAAAACCTGTTACCAGATGGTGGCTTTAGATAATAGGGAAGTCTAACAACTTCTAAATTCCTCTGATAAGGACTTTTGCCCCTGGAGGTCTGCTTGATGGCTATCAGGTGATCTTTGCTCTCCTCACTACCAAGAAATAATTTGAAAATAAAATTTCAAGAACTCCACTTCCAACAGCATTGGAAAACATTAAATATTAGAAATAAATTTAACCAAGGATGTAAAAAGACTTTTACACTGAAAACTATAAAACATTGCTAAGAGAAATTAAATACCTACATAAATATAGTCCATTATTTATCAGTTGGAAGACTCAATATCATCAATATGTCAGTTCTTGCAAAATTAATCTACACATTGACGGCAATTCCAGTATGCTTTTTTTGTGTGTGTAGAAACTGACAAATTGATTCTAAAATTATATAGAAAAAAAGAACCTAGAATATCTAAAGCAATTGTGGGAAAAAGACAAGACTGGGCATATTCAGGGTGTTATGGCTGGAAAAAAGAAGAGAAAGAAGAAAGAACAATGCTGCAGGATAAAAAAAAATTGAACTTACAAAGTCATGTGATTTTCAATGGAGATACCAAAACATTTTGATGGGGAAAGGAAACTCTTTTCAGCAAACGATGTTGGAATAACTAAACATCCATATAGAAAAGAGTGAACTTCAACTCATATATCACATAATACACAAATATTAAAGATAGATCAACTGACTTAATTGTAAAAGTTAAAAACTTAAAGCTTTTAGATGAAAACATAGGGGAATATCTTTGTAACTTGGATTTCCTAGATAAGATATGGAAAGCAATAATCATAAAGAAAGAGAAAAATCTAAGTAAGGTTTCATCAAAATTAACAACTTTTGCTCACCAAAAAACACCATTAAGAAAATGAACAGGCAAACCATAGACTGAAAGAAAACATATCTGAGAAACGGCTAGTATCCAGGATATATAAAGAATTCCTAGAACTCTATTAATAAACAACCCTAAGTGGGCAAAACAATTTGAACAGAAACATTACAAAGGAAGGTATATAACTTGCTATCAAGCAGTTGAAAAAGTATCCAATATCATTAGTCATCAGGGAAATGTAAATTAACACAATATTGAAATACCACCACACACTGACTCAAAGGACTAAAATAAAGAATATTGATAACACCAAATGTTGGTAAAGAGTGAAGCGAATAGAACTCTTAGACATTGTTGGTGGTAGTATAAAATGGTGCATCCACTTTGGAAAAATCTCTAGCAATTTCTTTTAAAACTAAAAATGCATCTACTTTATGATGCAGCATTTCCATACCTAGGTATTTACCCAAGTGAAGGGGTGGCCTGTCCCTCCACACTTGTGGGTATATCTCATCAGATGGGATGAAAGACTGAGAAAAGAAATAAGACACAGAGACAAAGTATAGGAAAAGAACAGTGGGCCCAGGGGACTGACATTCAGCATACCAAGGACCTGCATTGGCACCGGTCTCTCAGTTCCCTCAGTTTTTATTGATTATTATTTTCACTACTTCAACAAGAGGAATGCGGTAGGAGAGCAGGGTGATAATAGGGAGAAGGTCAGCAAGAAAACATGTTAGCAAAAGAATCTCTGTCATACCTTAGTTGAAGGGGAGGTACTATGCCTGGATGTGCACGTAGGCCAGATTTGTTTCTCTCTGCCCAAACATCTCAGTGGAGTAAAGAATAACAAAGCAGCATTGCTGCCAACATGTCTTGCCTCCTGCCATAGGGCGGTTTTTCTCCTATCTCAGAATTGAACAAATGTACAATTGGGTTTTATACTGAGACATTCAGTTACTAGGGGCAGGCAGGAGACAGAGTCCTTCCTCTATCTCAACTGCAAGAGGCTTTCCTCTTTTACTAATCCACCTCAGCACAGACCCTTCACGGATGTCGGGCTGGGGGACGGTCAGGTCTTTCTCATCCCACGAGGCCATATTTTTGACTATCCTATGGGGAGAAACCTTGGACAATACCCAGCTTTCCAGGGCAGAGGTTCCTGGGGCTTTCCACAGTGCACTGTGCCCCTGGTTTATCGAGACTAGAGAGCGGCGATGACTTTTACCTAGCATACTGCTTGTAAACATTTTGTTAACAAGGCACATCCTGCACAGCCCTAGATCCCTTAAACCTTGATTCCATACAACACATGTTTTTGTGAGCTCAAAGTTGGGGCAAAGAGGTTGGGGCAAAGTGGCTGGGGCAAAGTTACAGATTAACAGCATCTCAGGGCAAAGCAATTGTTCAGGGTACAGGTCAAAATGAAACTTCTTACATTTTTCCTTTCTACATAGACACATTAACAGTCTGATCTCTCTTTCTTTTCCCGACACCAAGAGAAAGAAAACACAAGTCCACATATAACTTGTGTAAGAATGTTCATAGCAGCTTTATTCATTATAGTAAAATACTAGTAAAAATCTGCATCCAACAATAGAAGAAGAGATAAACATGTTATAATAGATTTGTACAATAGATTATTGCTCAGAAATCAAAACAAATGAATTACCGATACAAGCAACAACATGGATGAATCTAAAAACAGTTATGCTTAGTAAAAGAAGTTTTGGCAGACCATATTTTCAAAAAATGGCTGAGATATATATCCCATCCGACATCCTCTTCTTAAAATGTGACTGATGTGGCTGGGTGTGGTGGCTCATGCCTGTAATCCCAGCACTGTGGGAAGCTGAGGCCAGTGGATCACTAGAGGTCAGGAGTTGGAGACTAGCCTGGCCAGCATGGCGAAAACCCGTCTCTACTAAAAATACAAAAAGATTAGCTGGGCGTGGTGGTATGTGCCTGTAGTCCCAGCTACTTGGGATGCTGAGGCATGAGAATTGCTGGAACCTGGGAGGAGGAGGCTGCAGGGAGCCAAGATCACACCACTGCACTCCAGCCTGGGTGACACAGCGAGACTGTCTTAAAAAAAAAAAAAAAAAAAAAGAAAAGAAAAGAAAAACAGAAAAAGAAAACATTAACTGATACATCTCCCACCAAGAGCTTAGACTGAGTCAAGCTTTAGACTTAGACTTTTGCCATGGCTTTGACAATAACATTTGGTGAAAATGATGCTATGTGACTTTTGAGGCTATATCACACAAAGGATAGTTTTCATCTGGCATTCTCTCTCTCTCTCTCTCTGTCAGAATGTTTCAATTTGGTACCCAACAACTGTGCTATACAGGGGCCCAAAATAGCTCATGCAGTGAGACCATATGGAGAACACACTTGGAGAGAAGCAGAAACCCTCTCCAGCCCCAATCCAATAACTATCATCAACTGCCAGACTTGGGCGAATGAGCTCATAGATGATTCTGAACCCTAACTTCTGAGTTTTCTAGCTGAGGCCCCAGACATCATGAATCAGAGATAAACCATTCTCACTATGTCCTGTCTGAATTCCTGACCTACAGAATCTGTGAGCATAACAAGTAGTTGCTTTATGACACCAACTTTTGGAATAATTATGTTGCAGCATTATATATATATATAAAGTAGAGGCTTTATACAAAAGAGTAGTTACTATATGAGCCATTTATATGTTTTGAGGTAGGTAAAATTAATTTATGGTAGAAAAAAATTGGCATATTGGTTGCTTCTAGGGTAGGGTGAGAACTAACTGGGATGGAGCATGAAGGAAATTTCCGGAGTGACAATAATGTTCTATATCTTGATGTTTGGGTTACACAGGTATAGTCATATGTCAAAACTCAGCAATCAAGCACTGTAGATGTATATCAGTAATTACATTAACTGTACTAAAAACTAACCAAAAGAGAAAAAAGAGAGATTGTCAGACTCAAAAAATGGAGTCTAAATATAAGCTGTATACAAGATATATCCTTTAACAATGTGGGCACAGATAGACTGAAAATCAAAGGAGGGAAAAGATACACTATGAAAACAGAAAAAAAGCTAGTAACACTGGTAATATGGACAAAGTAGTATTTAAGGCAAGAAAAATTACAAGAAGTAAAAAGGGACATTTTATAATGACAAATGCATCAACTCAAAAAAGAAAATATAATACTAAAATAGCACAACCACACCTAAAATAAAAGTACATGTGTACATTTAACTCATTATCTTTACAAAGTTCCCTATTTCCTTTTAAACTTTTATTTGGAATGGCTGAATGATAACAATCACTACTTTTCTCAGATAATTGTTGGGGGTGTTCCAATTATTATCCACCACTGGCATTTCTCTTTTCTTCTCTCCCACTTATTTGTTTTTCTCTGTTAACTTTCTTTCATTATATTCTTCTAGTACCGTCCACCAAATCCACAATTTTGCCAGATTAATTTTCCTCTTTCTGTGTATTTTCTGGCCTATTGGTGGCCCTGTTAACACTTTCACTTATTTTTAGTAATAGTTCAACAACTTCCTTACTTAAGGTTATAAAATAACATTACAAACCCAGGGCAGGATTAGGTATTAATAATAAGGTAGAGATTTTATTTTGGCCAGGGGTTTCAGAAATTCTGAAATTCTGCCTATAATAAATTACTACTTACCATAGATCCCCAAGATAAATACAGTCCCAGGAAATTACTGACAATTTTTAGAGTCCAAATCTCTTGAGGTATATCTTCTCATAAGCCAGTAGTGCTTTAAAAGATTCAGGCAGATGTGGACTGTGGGTATAGTCTATTTCATTACTCTCCAACCTAAAACTGGGTCTCAAATTTTACCACTGTTACTTGAAAAAAGGTTAATACAATGTATACATGCCAGCATCAGGGGAAATGGAAAAGGAGAGGAGCTGGTTTAAATTGTCCACCATAAACTTTTCCCCGTAGGACCCATATGAAAGTGAGAGACAGACAAACACTGATTCAGATGGGTGTCATGTACAGCAGGTATACCTAGCCATAGTAAAAGGGAAGAAAACATAAAAGATTAAGTGCCCTTAAAAACATAAATACTGATGTCACCTATTAGCAAATGTGGCCAAAGGTGTGGATTGGAATTTGAGCAATACCTATCAATTCTCCCTACCTTACAGGGAATACAAAGAAAAGTTGGATAGAAAAACACACACACACACACACACACACACACAGAGAGAGAGAGAGAGAGAAAAGGAAAGCAGAGAGAGAGAGAGAGAGAGAGAGAGAGAGAGAGAATGAATCATGATCATGAAATCTTTCTCCAAATACACATGCAACGAGCAAGAGATAGCATGTGTTCTTCCTTTGGACTCGAGTTTTTCCTCTAAGGTTTTCAGAACGCCTTCTTGATACCAAATAAACACTTTTTTTTTTTTTTTTTTTTTTTTTTTTTTTAAGAGACAGAGTCTTGCTCTGTTGCCCAGGCTGAAGTGCAGTGGCTATTCACAGGCACAAGCATAGTGCACTGCAGCCTTGAACTCCTGGCCTCAAGTGATCCTCCTGCCTCAGCCTCCAGTATAGCTGGGACTACAGGTAAGCACCACTGAATCTAGGTCCAAATAACATTTCTAATGATTGTTATAAATAGGTTTATAAGACTAGTTCTTCTGTAGGGTTCAGTAATATCTAAAATTCTCACCATCAACTGGTAGGTTTTGTGTTAGATCTTCAAGTTCTTTTTCAGTGAGGTTTATGCCCATGTTTCCCAAAACCATGTCCACTTTGCTGGAGTCAATCTTCCCCCCTTATTAAAAGAGAGATATACAAGCAAAAGTTAATGTCTCTAAAATGTGGGGAAAACTATCAATTTCTTAGGATTATGGTTAATATTTTCATACAAAAGACCAAATACTAATAAGACATTTACAGGTGTACGAAGAGTCAGTAACATACTTAGAATTAGATCTTGTTTTAACAGTCATGATAAGCATACCCGGTATAAAGTTTTAAAGGTGACTAAATTACTTCTCACAGAATTTCAGCAAGGTGACAATCCAATGTTTCTAACTCATTTTTTCTGTTTTTCATTGTATTTATTTTTACAATTAACTTCCAGTTATGTTAAGGGATGCTGGATTTTCCATTCCCATTTTTTTTTCTAAAAAATATTTTAAAAATTTATTCTAAAAAAAAATAACAAAAACAGGATACATATGCAGAACGTGCAGATTTGTTACATAGGTATATGTGTACCATGTTGCTTTGCTGCACCTATTGACCCATCTTCTAAGTTCTCTCCCCTGACCCCCATCCCCAATAGGCCCTGGTGTGTGTTGTTCCCCTCTGTGTCCATGTGTTCGCAATGTTCACCTCCCACTTGTAAGTGAGAACACGTGGTGTCTGGTTTTCTGTTCTTGTGTTAGTTTGCTGAGGATGATGGCTTCCAGCTTCATTTATGTCCCTGCAAAGGACATGATCTCATTCCTTTTTATGGTTGCATGGTATTCCATGGTGTATAAGTACTCCATTTTCTTTATCCAGTCTATGATTGATGGGCATTTGAGTTGGTTCCATGTCTTTGCTATTTTAAATAATACTGCAGTAAACATGTGTGCATGTGTCTTTACAGTAGAATAACTTATATTCTTTTGGGTATATACTCAGTAATAGGGTTGCTGGGTCAAATGGTATTTCTGGTTCTAGATCCTTGAGGAATCGCCACACTGTCTTCCACAATGGTTGAACTAATGTACATTCCCACCAACAGTGTAAAAGCATTCCTATTTCTCCACAGCCTTGCCAGCATCTATTGTTTCCTGACTTTTTAATAATTGCCATTCTGACTGGCATGAGACGGTATCTCATTGCGGTTTTGATTTGCATTTCTCTGATGATCAGTGATGTTGAGCTTTTTTTTCATGTTTGTTGGCTGCATAAATGTCTTCTTTTGAGAAGTGTCTGTTCACTTGCTATGTCTACTTTTTGATGGGGTTGTTTTGTTCTTGTAAATTTGTTTAAGTTCCTTGTAAATTCTGGATATTAGGCCTTTGTCAGATGGGTGGATTGCAAAAATTTTCTCCCATTCTCTAGGTTGCCTGTTCACTCTGATGGTAGTTTATTTTGCTGTGCAGAAGCTCTTTAGTTTAATTAGATCCCACTTGTCAATTTTGGCTTTTGTTCCAATTGCTTTTGGTGTTTTTGTCATGAAGTCTTTGCCCATGCCTATGTCCTGAATGGTATTGCCTAGGTTTTCTTCTAGGGTTTTTATGGTTTTGGGTTTTACATTTAAATCTTTAATCTATCTTAAGTTAATTTTTGTATATGGTATAAGGAAGAGGTCCAGTTTCAGTTTTCTGCATATGGTTAGCCAGTTTCCCCAGCACCATTTATTGAATAGGGAATCCTTTCCTCATTGCTTTCTTTTGTCAGGTTTGTTGAAGATCAGATGGTTGTAGATGTGTGGTGTTATTTCTGAGGTCTCTGTTCTACTCCATTGGTCTATATCTCTGTTTTGGTACCCGTACCATGCTGTTTTGGTTACTGTAGCCTTGTAATATAGTTTGAAGTCAGGTAGCATGATGCCTCTGGCTTTGTGCTTTTTGCTTATGATCGTCTTGGCTATACAGAGTCTTCTTTGATTCCATACGAAGTTTAAAATAGTTTTTTCGAATTCTGGAAGAATGTCAATGATAGTTTAATGGGAATAGCATTGAATCTATAAATTACTTTGGGCAGTATGGCCATTTTCACAATATTGATTCTTCCTATCCATGAGGATGGAATGTTTTTTCATTTGTTTGTGTCCTCTCTTATTTTCTTGAGCAGTGGTTTGTAGTTCTCCTTGAAGAGGTCCTTCATGTCCCTTGTAAGTTGTATTCCTAGGTATTTTATTCTCTTTGT
>NW_012101448.1:51498-61385 GCF_000951045.1 Mandrillus leucophaeus
CTTGTTATTGGTCTATTCAGGGATTCAACTTCTTCCTGGTTTAGTCTTGGGAGGGTGTATGTGTCCAGGAATTTATCCATTTCTTCTATATTTTCTAGTTTATTCGCATAGAGGTGTTTATAGTATTCTCTGATGGTAGTTTGCATTTCTGAGGGGTCAGTGGTGATATTCTCCCTATCATTTTTTTTATCGTGTCTATTTGATTCTTCTCTCTCTTCTTTATTAGGCTAGCTAGCAGTCTATCTATTTTGTTAATTTTTTCAAAAAACTAGCTCCTGGATTCGTTGATTTTTGGAGGGTTTTTGATGTCTATCTCCTTTAATTCCTCTCTGATCTTTGTTATTTCTTGTCTTCTGCTAGCTTTTGGATTACTTTGCTCTTGTCTTTTCAGCTCTTTTATTTGTGATGATAGGTTGTCAATTTGAGATATTTCTAGCTTTCTGATGTGGGCATTTAGTGCTATAAACTGCTTTAGCTGTGTCCTAGAGATTCTGATACATTGTCTCTTTGTTGTCATTGGTTTCAAATAACATCTTGATTTCTGCCTTAATTTAATTATTTACCCAGGAATCATTCAGGAGTAGGTTGTTCAATTTCCAGGAAATTGTGTGGTTTTGAGTGAGTTTCTTAATACTGAGTTCTAATTCGATTGCACTGTCTGAGAGACTGTTACGATTTCAGTTCTTTTGCATTTTCTGAGGAGTATTTTACTTCCAATTATGTGATCAATTTTAGAATAACTGCCATGTGGCACTGAGAATAATGTATATTCTGTTGATTTGGGGTGGAGAGTTCTGTAGATGTTTATTAGGTCTGCTTGGTCCAGAGCTGAGTTCAAGTCCTGGATATCCTTGTAAATCTTCTGCCTCATTGATCTGTCTAATACTGACAGTGGGGTATTAAATTCTCCCACTATTATTGTGTGGGAGTCTAAGTCTCTTTGTAGGTCTCTAACAACTTGTTTAATGAATCTGGGCTCCTGTATTGGGTGCATATATATTTAGCATAGTTAGCTCTTCTTGTTGCATTGATCCCTTTACCCTTATGTAATGGCCTTGTCTTTTTTGATCTTTGTTGGTTTAAAGTCTGTTTTATCAGAGACTAGGATTGCAACCCCTGCTTTTCTTTGCTTTCCATTTGCTTGGTAAATATTCCTCCTTTCCTTTATTTTGAGCCTATGTGTGTCTTTGCATGTGAGATGGGTCTCCTGAATACAGCACACTGACAGGTCTTGACTCTTTATCCAATTTGCCAGTCTATGTCTTTTCACTGGGGCATTTAGCCCATTTACATTTAAGGTTAATATTGTTATGTGTGAATGTGATCCTGTCATCATGATGCTAGCTGGTTATTTTGCACATTAGTTGATGCAGTTTCTTCATAATGTCATTAGTCTTTATATTTTGGTATGTTTTTGCAGTGGGTGGTACTGGTTTTTCTTTTCCATATTTAGTGCTTCCTTCAGGAGCTCTTGTAAGGCAGGCCTGGTGATGACAAAATCTTTCAGCATTTGCATGTCTCTAAAGGATTTTATTTCTCCTTCACTTATGAAGCTTAGTTTGGCTGTATATAAAATTTGGGTTGAAAATTCTTTAAGAATTTTGAATATTGGCCCCCACTCTCTTCTGGCTTGTAGGGTTTCTGCACAGAAATCCGCTGTGAGTCTGATGGGCTTCCCTTTATAGGTAACTGACCTTTTTGTCTGGCTGCCCTTAACATTTTTTCCTTCATTTTAACCTTGGAGAATCTGACGATTATGAGTCTTGTGGTTGCTCTTCTTGAGGAATATGTTAGGGGTGTTCTTTGTATTTCCTGAATTTGAATGTTGGCTTGTCTTGCTAGGTTGGGGAAATTCTCCCGGATAATATCCTGAAGTGTGTTTTCCAGCTTGTTTCCATTGTCCCTGTCTCCTTCTGGTATTCCAATCAATTGTAGGTTTGGTCTTTTTATGAAGTCCCCTATTTCTTGGAGGCTTAGTTCATTCCTTTTCATTCTTTTTTCTCTATTCTTTTCTGCATTTCAGTGAGGTGGTCTTCAAACTCTGATATCCTTTCTTCCGCTTGGTTGATTCAACTGTGGTTACTTGTGTATGCTTCACGAAGTTCTTGTGCTGTGTTTTTCAGCTCCATCAGGTCATTTATGTTCCTCTCTGAACTGATTATTCTGGTTAGCAGTTCCTCTAACCTTTTATCAAGGTTCTCAGCTTCTTTGCATTGGGTTAGAACATGCTCCTGTAGCTCATCGTAGTTTTATTACCCATCTTCTGAAGCTTACGTCTGTCAGTTCAGCCATCTGATCCTCCATCCAGTTCTGCACGCTTGATGGAGAGACATTGCAATCATTTGGAGGAGAAGAGGCACTCTGGTCTTTTGGGTTTTCAGCATTTTTTTTGTTGATTCCTTCTCATCTTTGTTAGTTTTTCTTGTTTCGGTCTTTGAGATTGCCGATCCTTGGATGAGGTTTCTGTGAAGGTCTTTTTTGTTGTTGTTGTTGATGCTGTTGTTGTCGCTTTCTGCTTGATTTTCTTTCAGTAGTCAGGTCCCTCTTCTGTAGGGTTGCTGGAGTTTGCCGGGGATTCACTTCAGGCTTTATTAACCTGATTTACTCCTGTGACTGGAGATGTCACTCAAAGAGGCTGGAAAACAGAAAAGATGAGTGTCTGCTCCTTCTTCTGGGACCTCTGATCTTAAGGGGCACCAACCTGATGCCAGCAGGATCGCTCCTGTATAGAGTGTCTGACAGCTTCTGTTGGAGGGTCTCACCCAGTTGGGTGGCACAGGCCACAGGACTCGTTTAATGAAGAACTTTGTCCCTTGGTGGAGCGGGTGTGCTTCACTGGGGGGAAATCCACTCGTTTGTGCTGCCAGGATTCCTCGGAACTGCCAGGAGAAGAGGCTAAGTCTGCTAGTCTGCAGAGACTGCGACTACCCCTCCCGCTAGGAGCTCAGGCCCAGGGAGATCCGAGTTCTGTCCCTGAGCCTCTTGCTGGAGTTATTGTAGATCCTGCAGGGAAGCCCTGCTCAATGAGGAAGGATGGGTCAGGGTTTGGCCTGAAAAGGCATTCTGGCCACAGGCTGCCACAGCCAGTGTGTTGGGCTGTTGGGACAAGTCTTAGGACCAAGCCGTCCAGCCTTCCTGGTGCCAGAAGGGGAAAAGTACAGCCTGGAGCTATAGAAATGGGTGTCACCCTTCCCCCGCCCAGTGAGCTTAGCATGCTAGGCAGTTGCAAGTCCTAGTGCTGGCTGCTGCCCCTCCCACAAGGAATTCAAATGGCTTAGACAATAGGCAGCCTCAGCTGATGCTGGTCATCCCTCCCCACTGGGATTTCAGTAGGCTTAAGCAGATTCCAGTTGAGAGGCTGTAAGAAACTGTGCATCCCAGGGTTGGGACGCTAGGCCCCGGTGGCATGGATTCACGAGTGGGATTTTCCGATCTGTGGGTTGCACAGTTCCATGGAAAAAACAGAGTTCCATGGAAAAAGCTGGGTAGCAAGCTCATTCACTGCCTCCCTTGGCTGGGGGCAGGAGGTTCTCCTTCCCCATGTGTCTTGCAGGTGGGCCACTGCACCACACTGTTCTTCCTTCTCTCCATTGGTAAAACTAGCCTTCTAGTCATTTTGATAAGAATCTGGATACCCTGGCTGCTGGTGAAGGATTTACATGTTTATTATGTTTTTTTTTTGTTTTTTTTTGCATGGGAGCCTCTGAACACTGCTGCTTCTAATTGGCCATCTTGGCCCTGCCCCATAAATTTTTTTTAATTTTAATTTTTGTGAGTACTTAGTAGGTGTGTATATTTATAGAGTACATGAGATGTTTTGATGTAGGCATGCAATGTATAATAATCACATTATGTAAAATGGGATATCCATCCCCTCAAACATTTATTCTTCGTCTTATAAGCAATCCAATTACCATTTTATTTAAGTTAAAAAAGTAATTTCCCTTTACTTTTTGCTGTGCAACCTTGACTGTAATAATTTCTTCTGTCAAAATTTGGAAAATCCCAAGAGAGCATGGGAATTCTTTCCAAGTTACACTATAAGAAGTGATCTCTTAAAGTAGAGGCTAATGTATAAAAGAAACAAAAGTATGTAACAATATACATGTTATGTGGCAGGATTCACAATTTAATAACAAGGAAATTATGTAAATGCCATACACTATAATCTCAGATTAATCAGCATTTTATTAAGCATCTCCCTCACCTCTAAGAAACTTTATACCGTCCAGCAATCTTTTCTGATAGACCTTTCCATCTGTAAGAAGAAGCACTGTTCAGATCACACAAGAGCAATGTGGGGCTTTACAGAAAATATAAAACCAATAATTTCAGAAAGACATACTTTATGAACTGCCTTATAAATTTTCTGACTTACTGAAAACCAATGAAATTATATAGAGTGTGGAGAAAGTTGTAACTTTATTAATATAGGCAGTTAATACTGACACTCTACCATGTTGAAACATATCCTTTCTTCTTCTTATTTTGTGATTTTCCATTTTCCCCTATTAGATCACTCCCTTTTCTTTCTTTTTCTCATTTATCCTGGCGTAAATTTTAGATCTTTCAGTAGAATCAAAAGTAATAAAAGATATAACTGAACCCTGATGACAGAAAACATGACACAATTGTTGATTCTCAAAATAAAAGTTGAATGGCACAAATAATCTTTTAAAATATAATGGGGTCATTTTAAAATTACACAACATGGGTCATAGATTATTTTTAAAGTTAGATAGTTTTAGAAGTTTTCAAAGTTTAACAGTAAGCCTCCCTGGAAGATTACATTTTTATTTGAAATACTCACCATCAACTGGCAGATTATTTACCAGTTCTGTGAGTTCTTTATCCGTAAGCTCTATCCCCATGTTTCCTAGAATTGTTTTCATGTCATTGACATCAACTTCCTCTCCTTCAAACAGATAGAAATGGTAACACATGAGATTTTAAAGAACTACCTAATTATTCTAAATAATAATTATATTTTCTATTAATGCTAAATAAATATCTTTGATTAATCTGCAAAAAGTGAGATTACAGGCTTATTAATAAGATGTGGCATCATGTTTTGTTGCTAAAACATTGATAAGCCAAAGTTAAGGTCTAGGAAACTGGACACAATCATTTCATTCAAAAATAGCGTAATTAATTAAAAAAAGCAAAACTGGAGGTGTCACATTACCTGACTTCAAACTATGCTATAAGACTACAGTAACCAAAACAGCATGGTACACATACAAGAACAGGCACATAGACCAATGGAACAGAATAGAGAACCCAGAAATAAAGCCACAGATCAACAGCCATCTGATCTTCAACAAAGCTGACAAAAAGAAGCAATGGGGAAAGAAGGCCCTAGTCAATAAATGGTGCTTGGATAATTGGCTAGCCATTTATCAGAATGGTAGTTCTCAGAACAGGCTAGCCACATGCAGAAGAATGAAACTGCACATTTGCCTTTCACCATATATAAAAAGTAATTAGAAATGAATGAAAGATTTAAATGCAAGACATCAGACTATAAGAATGCTACTTTGGGAGGCCAAGGCAGGAGGATCCTTTGAGCTCAGGAGTTCAAGACCATCCTGGGCAACATAGTGAAACCCTGTGGTGGTGTGTGTTTGTAGTCCCAGCTCCTCGGGAGGCTAAAGGGGGAGGACTGCTTGAGCCTAGGAGGTTGAGGCTGTGGTAGGCTGTGACAGTGCCACTGCACTCCAGCTGCACTCCAGCCTGGGCAACAGAGTGAGACTGTTTGAAGAAAAAATCCCAAGCAGCAACAAAAAAACCCTGTAAGCGTTCTGGAAGAAGACCTAGGAAATGCCATTCCAGACATTGGTCTTGGAATATAATTTATGATGCAAAAAGCAATTGTGACAAAAACAAAAATGGACAAATGGGACCTTATTAAGCTAAAGAGCTTCTGCACTGTGAGAAAAACCATCAACAGAGTAAACAGACAACCTACAGAATGGGAGAAAATATTCACAAACTATGCATATGGCAAAGGTCTAATATGTAGAATCTATAAGTAACTTAAATCAACAGGCAAAAACAAATAATTCTATTCAAAAGTGGGCAAAAGACATGAACAGACACTGTTCAAAAGAATACATACATACAGCCAACAAGCATAGGAAAAAAATGCTTAACATCACTAGTCATCAGATAAATGCAAATCAAAGCCACAATGAGATATCTCACACCAGGCAGAATGGCCTTTATTAAAAAGTCAAAAACAACAGATGCTGGCAAGGTTGCAGAGAAAGGGGAATACTTATACACTATTGATCAGAATGTAAATTAGTTTGGCCACTGTGGAAAGCAGTTTGGAGATTTCTCAAAAAACTTAAAACAGAATTACTATTCAACCCAGCAATCCCATTACTGGGTATACATCCTGAAGAAAATAAATTGTTCTACTAAGAAGATACAGACACTCATATGTCCACCACAGAAAATACATGGAATCAACCTAGGTGCCCATCAATAGTGGACGGATAAAGAAAATGTGTTACATACACACCACAGAATACTATGCAGCCATAAAAAGAATGAGATTGTTCCCTTTGAAGCAACAATAGAGCCGGAGGCCATTATCCTAAGCAAATTAATACAGGAATAGAAAACTAAATACTGTGTGTTCTCACTTATAAGTGAGGTAAACACTGGGTACACATGGACATAAAAATGACAAAAATAGAACTAGGGACTACTAGAGAGGGTAGTGGGGAGGGGAATGTGGGTTGAAAATCTACCTATTGGGTACTATGCTCACAATGGGTGATGGGATCATTTGTGCCCCAAACCTCAGCATCACAGAATGTGCCCATGTAACAAACCTGCACATATACCCCTTGAATCTAAAATAAAAGAGTAAATTATTTTAAAAAAGAATCTAATTTTAAAAGACATTAAAATTAACTGGAACACATATAAAATATGTGTAAAGAATTGGAATCATATACATTTAGTATTTATATTTACTTTATACATAACATTTATTATTTATGTGATCAGCAAACAGTTGGTTAAATGTATGAAAAGTATACTCTCAAGTGTTAAGGTTTCCATTGCTAATTTTCTCGGCATTCATGTCTGAAGATAATCATAAAGCTGAATAAGAATGAGCTTGGACCTCTAGTTTAATCAAAAGACCTAACAAAACAAGTTAAAGAAACTGTCTGATATTCTTAGACATAAATATATAATTCTTTTTTGTCTTTAAATGAAGTGTGTTTTCATTTGCTTTGAGCAGCCTTTTAAAACAAAATACCATTCTTTTAAAATCTTTAATTTAAGAAAAGTAAAATCAGTTGACTGAAAAAAAATCAGAATAATATATATTTGGTCACTTCTTTCTCACTTGCAACAGCTTCTACTTTATTCATCAGTTTTTCCAGATCAACTTTCTCGTAGGCTGTAATACAAAGTTTAATCAGAGAGAAGCAATAACGTGAACTCTGAAAAAAAAGACATATTGTACAGGAGGTTCTTTTCATTGAAGATTTATTGCTGGATAGATAACCAATGAAAATAAATCCAGTTAAAATGAGGACCATGATTTAATAGTAAATAATAAATAAAAATGATCTAAAAGGTTTGATTGGAGAATAAAAATGCAAATGATCAAATAAGTTTATATGATCTTATATTTAAGGAAATTCAAGTTATAACTATTCCATAATTTTTAGGATAAGCAATGAATAAATGCTAACTTCTAAAAGTGTGTTCTGGTATGATTTTCTGGCAAAATTACATCACTACCTACTACAGTATCTCTTTTTTTTTTTGAGACAGAGTCTTGCTCTGTTGCCCTCTGTTGCCCAGGCTGGAGTGCAGTGGCATAATCTTGGCTCACTGCAACCTCTGCCTCCCTGGTTCAAGAGATTCTCCTGCCTCAGCCTCCCTAGTAGCTGGGATTACAGGCACATGCCACTATACCCGGCTAATTTTTGTATTTTCAGTAGAGACAGGGTTTCTCCATGTTGGCCAGGCTGGTCTCGAACTCCTGACCTCAAGTGATCCACCTGCCTCAGTCTCCTAAAGTGCTGGGATTACAGGCATGAGCCACCATGCCTGGCCAGCATCCTTTTAATCTTTGAAACAGAGGGGCAGTTCCAAGATGGCTGAATAGGAACAGCTCCAGCCTCCAGCTCCCAACATGAGTGACACAGAAGATGGGTGATTTCTGCATTTCCAACTGAGATACTGGGTTCATCTCACCAGGGCATGTCAGACAGTGGGTGCGGGACAGTGGGTGCAGCCCACTGAGCAAGAACTGAAGCAGGGCAACGCATTGCCTCACCCGGGAAGCTCAAGGGGTAAGGGAATTCCCTTTCCTAGCCAAGGGAAATCGTGACACACAGCACCTGGAAAATTGGGTCACTCCCACCCTAATACTTCGCTTTTCCAAGGGTCTTAGCAAACGGCACACCAGGAGATTATATCCCGTGCCTGGCTCAGAGTGTCCCAAGCCCACGGGGCCTCCCTCATTGCTAGCACAGCAGTCTGAGATATAACTGCAAGGCGGCAGCAAGGCTGGGGGAGGGGCACCCACCATTACTGAGGCTTGAGTAGGTAAACAAAGTGGCTGGGAAGCTCGAACTGGGTGGAGCCCACCGCAGCTCAAGGAGGCCTGTCTGCCTCTGTAGACTCCACCTCTGGGGACAGGACATAGCCAAACAAAAGGCAGCAGAAACCTCTGCAGATTTAAATGTCCCTGTCCGACAGCTTTGAAGAGAGTAGTGGTTCCCAAGCATGGAGTTTGAGATCTGAGAACGGACAGACTGCCTGCCCAAGTGGGTCCCTGACCCCTGAGTAGCCTAACTGGGAGACACCCCCCCACCAGGGGCAGACTGTCACCTTACACCTCACATGGCCGGGTACCCCTCTGAGACAAAGCTTCCAGAGGAACAATCAGGCAGCAACATTTGCTGTTCAGCAAATTCACTCTTCTGTAGCCTCTGCTGCTGATACCCAGGCAAACAGGGTCTGGAGTGGACCTACAGCAAACTCCAACAGACATGCAGCTGAGGGTCCTGACTGTTAGAAGGAAAACTAACAAACAGGATATCCACACCAAAACCCCATCTGTACGTCACCATCATCAAAGGCCAAAGGTAAATAAAACCACAAAGATGGGGCAAAAACAGAGCAGAAAAGCTGAAAACTCTAGTAATCAGAGAGCCTCTCCCCCTCCAAAGGAACGCAGCTCCTCACCAGCAATGGAACAAAGCTGAATGGAGAATGACTTTGATGAGTTGAGAGAAGAAGGCTTCAGATGATCAAACTTCTCCAAGTTAAAGAAGGAAGTCGAACCCATTGCAAAGAAGCTAAAAACCTTGAAAAAATATTTGATGAATGGGTAACTAAAATAACCAATGTAGAGAAGTCCTTAAATGACCTGATAGAGCTGAAAACCATGGCATGAGAACTACATGACAAATGCACAAGCTTCAGTAACCGATTTGATAAACTGGAAGAAAGGGTATCAGTGATTGAAGATCAAATGAATGAAATAAAGCAAGAAGTTTAGAGGAAAAAGAAATGAACAAAGCCTCCAAGAAATATAGGATTATGTGAAAAGGCCAAATCTACGTCTGATTGGTGTACCTGAAAGTGACGGGGAGAATAGAACCAAGTCAGAAAACACTCTGCAGGATATTATCCAGGAAAACTTCCCCAACCTAGCAAGATAGGCCAACATTCAAATTCAGGAAATACAGAGAACACCACAAAGATACTCTTCGAGAAGAGCAACTCCAAGACACATAATTGTCAGATTCACCAAAGTTGAAATGAAGGAAAAAATGTTAAGCGCAGCCAGAGAGAAAGGTTGGGTTACTCACAAAGGGAAGCCCATCAGACTAACAGCGGATCTCTCG
>NW_012101448.1:61945-63326 GCF_000951045.1 Mandrillus leucophaeus
GATGCTAGGAAGAAACTGCATCAACTAACGAGCAAAATAACCAGCTAACATCATAATGACAGGATCAACTTCACACATAACAATATTAACCTTAAATGTAAATGACCTAATGCTCCAATTAAAAGAAACACACTGGCAAATTGGATAAAGAGTCAAGATCCATCAGTTTGCTATATTCAGGAGACCCATCTCCCATACAGAGACACACATAGGCTCAAAATAAAGGGATGGAGGAAGATCTACCGAGCATATGGAGAACACAAAAAAGGCAGGGGTTACAATCCTAGTCTCTGATAAAACAGACTTTAAACCAACAAAGATAAAAAGAGACAAAGAAGGCCATTATATAATGGTAAAGGGATCAATTCAACAAGTAGAACTAACTATGCTAAATATATATGCACCCAATACAGGAGCACTCAGATTCATAAAGCAAGTCCTTAGAGACTTACAAGGAGACTTAGACTCCCACAGAATAATAATGGGAGACTTTAACAGCCCACTGTCAATATTAGACAGATCAATGAGACAGAATGTTAACAAGGATATCCAGGAATTGAACTCAGTTCTGCACCAAGTGGACCTGATAGACATCTGCAGAACTCTCCACCCCAAATCAACAGAATATACATTCTTCTCAGCACCACATCACACTCATTCCAAAATTGAACGCATAGGGGGAAGTAAAGCACTCCTCAGCAAATGAAAAAGAACAGAACTTATAACAAACTGTCTCTCAGACCACAGGGCAATCAAATTAGAACTCAGGATTAAGAAACTCACTCAAAACTGCTCAATTACATGGAAACTAAACAACCTGCTCCTGAATGACTACTGGGTACATAACGAAATGAAGGCAGAAATAAAGATGTTCCTTGAAACCAATGACAACAAAGATACAACATACCAGAATCTCTGGGACACATTTAAAGCAGTATGTAGAGGGAAATTTATAGCACTAAATGTTCACAAGAGAATGCAGGAAATATCTAAAATTGACACCCTAACATCACAATAAAAAGAACTAGAGAAGCAAGAGCAAACACATTCAAAACCTAGCAGAAGGCAAGAAATAACTAAGATCAGAGCAGAACTGAAGGAGATACAGACACAAAAAACCCTTCAAACAATCAATGAATCCAGGAGCTGGTTTTTTGAAAAGATCAACAAAACAGATAGGCCACTGGCAAGACTAATAAAGAAGAAAAGAGAGAAGAACCAAATAGATGCAACAAAAAATGATAAAGGGGATATCACCACTGACCCCACAGAAATACAAACTACCATCAGAGAATACTATAAACACTGCTACACAAATAAACTAGAAAACCTAGAAGAAATGGATAAATTCCTGGACACTTACACTCTCCAAAGACTAAAC
>NW_012101448.1:64345-85343 GCF_000951045.1 Mandrillus leucophaeus
GTTCTGGCCAGGTAATCAGGCAAGAGAAAGAAATAAAGGGCATTGAATTAGGAAAAGAGGATGTCAAATTGTCCCTGCTTGCAGATGACATGATTGTATATTTAAAAAACCCCATCGTCTCAGCCCGAAATCTCCTTAAGCTGACAAGCAACTTCAGCGAAGTCTCAGGATACAAAATCAAGGTGCAAAAATCACAAGCATTCCTATACACCAATAAGAGAAAAACAGAGAGCCAAATCATGAGTGAACTCCCATTCACAATTACTTCAAAGAAAATAATATACCTAGGAATCCAACTTACAAGGGATGTGAAGGACCTCTTCAAGTAGAACTACAAATCACTGCTCCTCGAAATAAAAGAGGACACAAACAAATGGAAGAATTTTCCATGTTCATGGATAGGAAGAATCAATATCATGAAAATGGTCATACTGCCCAAGGTAATTTATAGATTCAATGCCATCCCCATTAAGCTACCAATGACTTTCTTCACAGAATTGGAAAAAACTACTTTAAAGTTCATATGGAACCAAAAAAAGAGCCCTCATTGCCAAGACAATCCTAAGCAAAAAGAACAAAGCTGGAGGCATGATGCTACCTGACTTCAAACTACACTACAAGGCTACAGTAAACAAAACAGCATGGTACAGGCACCAAAAAAGAGATATAGACCAATGGAACAGAACAGAGACCTCAGAAATAATACCACACATCTACAACCATCTGATCTTTGAAAAACCTGACAAAAACAAGAAATGGGAAAAGGATTCCCTATTTAAGAAATAGTGCTGGGAAAACCGGCTAGCCATATGTAGAAAGCTGAAATGATCCCTTCCTTACACCTCATACAAAAATTAATTTAAGATGAGTGAGAGACTTAAATGTTAGACCTAAAAGCATAAAAACCCTAGAAGAAAACCTAGCCAATAGTATTCAGGACATAGGTATGGGCAAGGACTTCATGTCTAAAACACCAAAAGCAAAGGCACAAAAGGCAAATTTGACAAATGCATCTAATTAAACTAAAGAGCTTCTGACAGCAAAAGAAACCACCATCAGAGTGAACAGGCAACCTGCAGAATGGGAGAACATTTTTGCAATCTACCCATCTGACAAAGGGCTAATATCCAGAACCTACAAGAACTCAAACAAATACACAAGAAGAAACAACCCCATCAAAAAGTGAGCAAAGGATATGGACAGACACTTCTCAAAAGAAGACATTTACACAGCCAACAGACACATGAAAAAATGCTCATCATCACTCACCATCAGAGAAATGCAAATCAAAACCACAATGAGATACCATGTCACACCAGTTAGAATGGTGATCATTAAAAAGTCAGGAAACAACAGGTGCTGGAGAGGATGTGGAGAAATAGGAAGGCTTTTACACTGTTGGCGGGAGTGTAAACTAGTTCCACCATTGTGGAAGACACTGTAGCTATTCCTCAAGGATCTAGAACTAGAAATATCACTTGACCGAGCAATCCCATTACTGGGTATATACCCAAAGGATTATATATCATGCTACTATAAAGACACACACACACACGTATGTTTATTGCAGCACTATTCACAATAGCAAAGACTTGGAACCAACCCCAATGTCCATCAGTGATAGACTGGATTAAGAAAATGTGGCACATGTACACCATGGAATACTATGCAACCATAAAAAAAGGATGAGTTGGTGTCCTTTGTAACAACACGGATGAAGCTGGAATCCATCATTCTGAGCAAACTATCACAAGGACAGAAAACCAAACACTGCATGTTCTCATACGGGGGAACTGAACAAACAGAACAGTTGGACACAGCGAGGGGAACATCACACCCCGGGGCCAGTTGTGATGTGGGGGAGTGGGGGAGGGATACCATTAGGAGAAATAATGTAAATGAAGAGTTAATGTGTGCAACAAACCAACACGGCACATGTATACATATGTAACAAACCTGCACGTTGTACACATGTACCCTAGAACTTAAAGTATAATAAAAAGCAAAAGTCAAAAAACAAGTATGACATATTTCATTTTTGTAAAACTAGGTGGTTAGATGCTTGCAATGAACTCATTACTTTGATCCTTTTAATGCTTCACCCTGTTTTCACTGTGTCCATCTAGTTATTTGGGTCTATAGATACTGGTGAAACCATTTTATTGGAAAACAGTACTAATGAATGTAAGATGTTATCAAGAAATAGTTCTTTGGTTTTGACTGATAAAACGCAGATAATGTTAATCTGTTAGTTAAGGCAGATATTTTATCAAAATATTGAAAATATGTGAATTGATAAGCCACAAATAGAATATTAGAAAAATACTATTAAAAATTTTAGTGTAAATCATCATTTATTGCAAATCATGTGTAACAAATTCTTACCAGTAAAAGCTTTCACTTCATCCTCCAATGCTTTCAGAGCCACTTTATTATCAGCTATAACACAAAGGCATAATTTGAAGCTCATAACATGTTATATCACAAGAACATTCTTCTCCCTTCCTATGATTATAACACCTAGTAGCAGCACTTATGAAGTATACTGGGCATTTTGTTAAGCACTTTAGTCATTTGATAAATATTTACTCAGAATATGTTACGAAGATGAAGAAACAATTATAAATATTGAAAATAAACTTATTTAGAAAATGTAAATTTGACTTTATAACCCATAAAACAGCAAATCTTATATTTGATAATGGAAAGATGGAATTCAAAAGTGGCTTTTTCCTAGAAGTCAGCTTTCTTGTCCTCAGAATTTGGAAGGCTCTTGTATTGACCATGCCGCTAGTATTCAGAATACTACCTTCCCTACTTTGTTACTCTGACTGTCTTATTTAATCTTGCCATTTGCATTATGAAAAGTTCTTTTTTCCCTTTCCTTCTAATGCTAAAAGCACACAGAACACAAAACCCAAAAACCAGTGATATCTAGCATGCTCACCACCGACTGGCAGGCTTTGTGTCAGATCTTCAAGTTCTTTATCTGTGAGCTTGATTCCCATGTTGTCTAGAACGGTCTTCAGGTTTTTTATATCAACCTTCCCTAATCAGAAAGACACAGGCTGTGAGGAAAATGTAGAGACTCTAAAACAAAATCTCTGTGTGTTTTTTTTTTTTCCAGACGCACACATTTTGGGAAGTTGAGAAAAGCTATGGATCTTTTATTTCCACAAAGTACACATACGCATTTTCATAAACTGCGCATTAGGATTTAGGAGGATGTGCTAAAGCCCATTCATGATTATATTTTTCTACATAAAGAGAAAAAATTCGTTGAATCAATATATAAATGAAATTGACCATGGAATTAAAATTAGGATCCTTTCCTTTAAACCAATTAACTGATCAGTGGATGCAAACTTGGGTCAATGATTGACATATTTTGACCAATACATAGGATTAAAAAGTAATCTCTCAATATTATTCCTAATAACGATAATGACAGCTAACGTTTATTGAGAGCTTTTATTTTGGTACCAGGTATCATACAAAACATTTCATTTATATGTTGTCATTTAATCTCAGACAGATAGCAGACAACAGTTGACTAAATTCCTCATATAGATAGCTCATCTTTTCCTTGACTTTTTTGGCATGTAATTACATCTTCCCCACTAAGTTTATAAACTCTAAGAGAGTATGGGATACATTTCTCAACAATATGGTTGATTATCTGGTTAAATAATGATACATCTGTTTTCCAAAAATCAAATGGAATCTATGTATTAGAGAGGTTGCAGGATTCACAACGAAATTAGTAGTGAATAATGGGAAGGCCAAATGAGTACCTTATATTCATCTATCTCCTTATTACTTTCCCTCACATTTAAGGTATTTCATACTACTCAGCACTATGTTTTTTTTCTCATGTGAACCATTGTCTTAAATACAGTGTTTATAATTCCCATGCACAGTGTACATGCATATGTGAAGTAGTTTTGCATAATTTTAAAATTTAGATATGTTATATTATAATGTGTTTCCTTTGCCACTTGCATTTTAAGTTCAATTTTCTCTGCTGTAGATGAATGTTTAGGTTGTTTCTGATTTTTTGCTATAACAAGAAAAGGATGTTAATGAACAATAAAAAATCATCTGAAGGTAGAAAACTCACTGGTAACAGTAAGTACACAGAAAAAGAGACTATTATAACAGTGTGACTGTGGTGTCTAAACTGCTCTTTTCTTAAGTAGAAAAACTAAACAATGACCAATCGAAAATGATAACTACAACTTTTCAAGACATAGTACAAAAAGATATAAATAGAAACAATAAAAGTTTAAAAGCAGGGAGATGAAGTTAAGATGTAGAGTGGTTATTTGTTTTATTTTTGCTTGTTTGTTTGCTTATGCAAAAGTGTTAAGTAGTTATCAGGTTAAAATAATGGCTTATAAGATAGTATTTGCAAGCCTCATGGAAAACCTCAAACAAAAACAATCATACAATGAATACACAAAAATAAAAAACAAACTAAATCATATGACCACAAAAAATCACCTTCACTAAAAGGAAGATAGGAAGGAAGAAAAGAAGAAAGAGAAGACCACAATACAGCCAGAAAACAAATAACAAAATGGCAGGAGTAAGTCTTCACTTATCGGTAATAACATTGAATGTAAATGAACTAAACTCTCCAACCAAAACACCTACTGTTACTGAATGGACACCCCTAGCCCCAGTCAAAAAAAAGACTAATTGATTCTGTTGCCTACAAGAAATACACTTCACCCATAAAGACACACACAGACTGAAAATAAGGGATAGAAAAAGATATTCCATGCCAGTAAGAAACCAAAAAGAGCAGGAGTGGCTATACTTATACCAGATAAAATAGATTTTAAGACAAAACTATAAGAAGAGACAAAGAAGGTGACTATATGATAATAAAGGGGTTCATTCAGCAGGAGGATATAATAAGTTTAAATATATATGCACGCAACACTGGAGTACCCAGATGTACAAAGCAAATATTATTAGAGCTAAACAGAAGGATGGACTCCAATACAACAGTAACTGGAGACTTCAACACTTTTAGCATTGGACAGATCTTTTAGACAGAAAATCAACAAAGAAACATCGGATTTAGTCTACATTATAAAACAGATGGATCTAATAGATATTTACAGAACATTTCAGGCAATGGCTACAGAATACACATTCTTTCCTCAGCACATGGATCATTCTTAAGGACAGACCACATGTTACGTCACGAAAGAAGTCTTTACAACATTCAAAAAATGGAAATAATAGTGAAGCTCTGACAACAATGGAATAAAATTAGAAATTCATAACAAGAAGAATTTTGGAAAATGGATACTTTGAAATTGAACAATATGCTTCTGAGTGATCATGGGTCAATGAAGAGATTAAGAAGAAAAGTAAAAAATTTCCTGGCTGGGCGCAGTGGCTCATGTCTGTAATCCCAGCACTTTGGGAGGCTGAGGCAGGCAGATTACCTGAGGTCAGGAGTTCGAGACCACCCTGACCAACATGGAGAAACTCCATCTCTACTAAAAATACAAAAATTAACTGGGCATGATGGTGCATGCCTGTAATCCCAGCTACTTGGGAGGCTGAGGCAGGAGAATCCCTTGAGCCCAGGAGGCAGAGGTTGTGGTGAGCCGGGATCACACCATTGCATTCCAGCCTGGACTACAAGAGCAAAATTCCACCTCAAAAAAAAAAAAAAATCTTGAAAAAAAATTATAATGGAAACACAACATACCACAACCTATGGGATATAGCAAAAGCCGTACTAAGAGTGAAGCTTATCACTATAAGTGCCACACCAAAAAAAGAAAAACTTCAAACAACCTAACAATGCATCTTAAAGAGTTAGAAAAGCAAGAGCAAATCAAACCCAAAATTAGTAGAAGAAAATAAATAATAAATATTAGAGCAGAAATAAATGAAATTGAAATGAAGAAAATACAAAAGATCAATGAAACAAAAAGTTGTTTTTTTTGAAAAGTTAAACATAATCAACAAACCTTTAGCAAGAGTAACTAAGAATAAAAGAGAAAAGGTCCAAATAAATACAATCAGAGATGAAAAAGAAGACATGACAACTGATACCAAAGAGATTCAAAGGATCATTAGTGGCTACTATGAGCAACAATATGGTAATGCATAGGAAAATCTAGAAGGAATAGACAAATTTCTAGACACATACAACCTACCAAGATTGAACCACAAAGAAATCCAAAATCTGAACACTCTAATAACAAGTAATGAGATCAAGCCATAATAAAAATTCTCCCAGCAAGGAACATCCCAGGATCTGATGTCTTCACTGCTAAATTCTACCATTTAAAGAAGAACTAATACCAATCCTATTCAAACTATTCTGAAAAATAGAGAAGAAAATATATCCAAATTCATTCTACAAGGCCATCCAAATTCATTCTCCCTCCCTTCCTTCTTTCCCTCCTTCCCTCTCTCCTTCCTTTCCTCCTCCAAATTCATTCTACAAGGCCATTATTACCCTGATATCAAAATCAGACAAAGACACATAAAAAAAGAAAACTACAGGCCAATATAGTTGATTAATACTGATGCAAAAATCCTCAACAACAAATATATATAACAAAATATTAGCAAATGGAATTCAACAATACATTAAAAAGATCATTCACCATGACCATGTGGAATTTATCCCTGGGATGCAAGGATGGTTTAACATATGCAAATCAATTAATGTGATACATCCTAACAGTAGACTAAAGGACAAAAACTATAAGATCATTTCAGCTGATGCTGAAAAAGCATTTGATAAAGTTCAAATCCCTTCATGATGAAAACCCTCAAAAAACTTGAGATAGAAGAAACATACCTTAACATAATAAAAGCCATGTATGACAGACCCACAGCTAGTATAATGCTGAATGAGGAAAAACTGAAAGCCTTTCCTCTAAGATTCAAAACATGACGACAAACATGCCCACTTTCACCACTGTTATTCAACACAGTACTGAAAGTCCTAGCTAGAGCAATTAGACAAGACAAATAAATAAGGGACATCCAAACTAGAAAGGAGAAAGTCAAATTATCTTGCTTGTGGATAATATGATCTTAGATTTGCAAAAACCTAAAGACTCCACCCAAAACTACTAGAAGTGATAAATTCAGTAAAGCTGCAGGATACAAAATCAACATACAAAAATCTGTAACATTTCTATATGCCAACAATGAACAAGCTGAAAAAGACAGCCAAAAAATAATCCCATTTACATCAGCCACACATAAAATTAAACACCTAGGAATTAACCAAAGAAGTGAAAGATCTCTATAATGCAAACTATGAGACAATGATGAAGGAAACTGAACAGGACAACAACAAAAAAATGGAAAATTATTCCATGTTCATGAATTGGAAGAATCAATACAGTTAAAATGTCCATATTCCCCAAAGCCATCTACAGATTCAATTCAACAGAATTCCTATTCAAATACCAATGATATTCTTCACAGAAATAGAAAAAAAGATCCTAAAATTTATATGGAACCACAAAAGACCCAGAATAGCCAAAGCTATCCTAAGCAAAAAGAACAAAACTGGAGGAATCATATTACATGACTTCAAATTATACTACAGAGATACAGTAAGCAAAATGGCATGGCACCAGCATAGAAACAGACACAGAGACACATGGACTGTTTTTTTAAAATTAATGATTCAATCTCTACATGTCATAGGCCTGTTGATATTTCTTCTTCAGTGATTTTAGGTAATTTGTGTTTCTAGGAATTTCCCTATTTCATCTAGGTTATTATACTGTCACCATACAATTGTCATAATATGCTCTCATAAACCTTTTTATTTATGTAAGCTTGGTGGTAATGACCCCACTTTCATTTCTGATTTTAGTTATTTGCATCTTTTCTCTTTTTTTCTTTGTCAGTCTGGTTAAAGGTTTGTCAGTTTTGTTGATCTTTTCAAAGAATTCAGTTTTGGTTTCATTAATCTTGCTATTGTTTTTATACAAAATGTCTAAGTGTTATCTACCTCCACTTAATCTTTATTTGCTTCCTTGTACCAGCATTGCTTTTAGTTTGGTATTCCTTTTCTAGTTTCTCAAAGTGCAATGTTAGGTTATTGATTTGTGTTCTTTCGTCTTTTTTAATGTAGGCATTTACATCTATAAATTTCCCTCTGAGCATTGCCTTCACTGCATCCCACAGTTTTGGTATGTTGTGTTTTCATTTTCATTCATCTCTAAGTATTTTTAAATGTTTTTGTGCCTTGGTGGCAGTATATGGGGCCAACTCTGCAGGTGTGCAAAATGCAAGAAGTGTGGGGGTGTGGCTACCTCCACCTAGATTTAAAGGATGTTCCACAGAGTCTTGGGGACCAAGCAGAAAACTTTCATGAGGCGAAGCCACTGCAGAGAGCCCCCACTAAGGAAATGAATGCCCAGTGGAGCCATGGGGGCAGGACTGCCATCCAAGACCGCAGACCAGTAGAGCTACCTGTGTGTAACTCCAGCCTGGGAGAGGCACAGGTATGTGACTTCAACATGGGAGAGATGCTGTGTGGGCTGCACCCAGCAAAGCCATGAACACAGGGTCACCTAGAAACTTTGAGGTCAAATCTCTGCCCCAGTATGTCTGGAAGGTGAGACACTGAATCAAATAAGATCATTCTCAAGCCTTAAGACTTAATGTTCTTTGACCTGTTGGGTTTTGAATTTACTTGGGACTAATTTCCCTCCTTCTCTATTTCCCTCTCTTCCTTCTTTCTTTCCCTCCCTCCCTTCCTTCTCCCTTCCCTTCCTTCTTTCTTTTCCTCATTCCCTCTCTCCTTCTTTTCCTCATTCCCTTCCTCTTTCCCTGCTTCCTTTCCTCCTTCCTTCCTTCCCTCTATCCTTCCTTCCTTTCTTCCTTCCTTTCTTCCCCCTTCTCTCTCCCTCTCTCTCTTTCTTTCTTTCTTTCCTTCCTTCCTTCCTTCCTTCCTTCCTTCCTTCCTTCTTCTCCTCTTTAGAATGGCAATATATATCCTATGCCTATTATATTTTAAAAGCACATAGTTTGTTTGATTTCATAGGTTCACAGCCAGAGGAAAATTTTCCTAAGGATAAATTATACCCTGAGTCTCACCCATACCACCATACTTAGATGATATTTAGATGTGACTCTGGACTTTAGAGTTAGTGCTGGAACAAGTTAAGACTTTGGGGGCTATTGGGATGGGATGAATGTATTTTTGGGAGATCAGGAGTAGAATGTTATGGTCTGAATATTGGTGTCCCCTCAAAATTCATATGTGGAAACTTAACTCCAAAAGGGATGTTATTAAGAGGTAGAATCTCTGGCAGGTGATTATATCATGAGTGCTCTGTCCCCCACGGGACATGGATTACTGCCCTTATGAAACATCTTGAGGGAGCAAGTTTGCTTCTTCTGCCCCTTCCACCATGCAAGGACACAGCAAGAATGTTCTATCTTTGAAGCAGAAAGCAAGCCCTCTCCAAACACCAGATCTGTCAATGCCTTGATCTTGGATTTCTTAGCCTCTGAAACTGTGATAAATGAATTTCTATTGTTTATAAATTAGGCAGTTTTAGGTATTTTTGATCTTGGATTTCCTAGCCTTTGAAACTGTGAGAAATGAATTTTTATTGTTTATAAATTAGCCAGTTTTAGGTATTTTTGTTATAGCAATATGAATGGATTAACACACATACAGACCATCGATCCCAATCTGAAGAAGTTCAAAGGCAAAAGTTGTTCCTGCCCCATCCATAATGATAACTTCTTATAAGTACCTGTAATTCTCTAGTTGTTTTCTCTTGCTATATAAGTATGCTTGGCCAGTTTGGGGCATATTAGAGGTGCCAGGGATTATGTTTACTCAGGAGCATCACTCAACCATCGATTAGTGGGAAGTGGTCCTCCTTTATTTTTCTTTAAGTCCTTGGACATAATTGTAATAGCTGCTTGAAAGTCTTTGCTAAGTCCAACATCTGAGCTATATCCAACTATGTATCTGGTGATTCTTTTTTTTTCTTTGACTATAATACTTTTCTGTTTCATATCTATCTAGTAATATTTATTGTATACTGGATGTTGTGATTAATATCTCATAAGACTCTGGATTCTGTTCCATTCCTCTGAAGCATCTTGAATTTTACTCCAACAGGCAGTTCCATACAGGTGACCCTGAATTAGTGTAGGTTTGATTTTGCACATTGTAATAATTGATCTAAAGCAGTGCTGTCAAATAGACCTTTCCGTGATGATGGAAATGTTCTACCTCTGCACCAATACAATAGGACTCATCAGGTATGACTATTTAGCACTTGAAAAATGGCTAGTGTGACTAGAGAACTAAATTTCTAGTATTATTTAATTTAAATTCATTTAAATTTAAGTGACTGCATGTTGCTAATGGCTACCATATTGGACAGTGCAGATCTAGAATAATCCTTACTCCAGGATGTGGTATTTACTTCAGAGGTATAGCCTTTCTGGTTTCTCAGCTACTTGTCCAAGGTGTTAACGAGGTTTCTTCACTCTAGCTGGACTGACACATCAACTAGCATTGCTTTACCTCTAATGCCATTGTTCTGCTCTCAGTCCTGTAGCAGCTACTTTCTAGTGTAGCATCACTTTGAGCATGTGTGGTCTAAACCTTGGCTCAGAACTCAGAGCATCCCCCACCTGACCCTATAGACTTCTGCCTCACTTCCTACACAGCGTTCTTCTCACTGGCACTATGCCCATCAGATTCCAGCCATTTCAACAGTATTGAACCCTAATCTATAACTGCCTCAGTTCAGTGTGACCACTGTGTTCTGCTTGGGCTTTATCTTCCTAAACTATGACTGGAAAATTGTCCTTAGGCTTACTTCATAACTTTTTCTTCTCTCAAGGATCAGAGTCTTGCACTTTCTGTTGTGTACAATCCTTGAAAACAGTAGCCTTATATATATTGTCCAGTTTAATAATTGTTTATGGCAGGAGAGCTAGTTATTTCATAATGATCTACAGAGGGGAAGATCCTGCTAATTTTTTTTTAAGTTTTAATTTTGCTGAAACATATATCAGTGCTCTATATATGTAAATTAAGTCTGTTAATTATATTATTCAAATATTCTTGATAAATTTTGATTGCTTATTCTAGCAATTTCTGAAGGATATATGTTGTAATCTCTATGGTGAGGATTTATTTCTCCATTAAGTTTTGTCATTCTGTGCTTTATATATTTTGAAATTATATTATTACAAACATAAAAATTTAGAACTGGATTATCTTCCTCATGAATTAACTCCTTTATCATGCTGCAATGTGCTGACTTATCTTGCTATAATCTCTACCTAGCTTGGTATTAATTATACCAGCTTTATTTTCATTTGTGCTTGTATTATGTATCCATCCTTTTGCTTGCAACTTTTCTCTGTATTTATATTTAAGATGTGTCTCGTGTAAGTAGTATACATTATTTTATAATCTAGACTCACAATCTTTTTGTTTTAGTTTGAATATTTATTGCATTTACATTTACCATAATTAATATTATATTTTAGTTAAATCAATATTTACTATTGCTTTATTTGCCAACTTGTTATGCTTTTATTCTCTCTTTTTAAATTTACTTCTTCCTTTCTCTTGACTTATTTTTATTTTTCCATTATTCCCTCTATTAGCTTGTTAGTTACACAGTTGGCCCTCCACATCTCTGGGTTCCACATTTACAGATTCAACCAACCACAGGCAAAAAATATTTTTTTACATGTGTGGTATCTGTACTGAACACATAGCATTTACATTGTATTAGGTATCATAAGTAATTTAGAGATGACTTAAAATATATGGGAGGATGTGTATAGGTTACATGCAACTACTATGTCATTTCATGTAAAGGACTTGAGCACCCATGGATTTTTGTATCTGTGGGAGGTCCAGGGACCAATCCCCCGCAAATATCAAGGAATGACTATATATATATATATATTTTAAATATTCTTTGAGTAGTTATCCAAGTTTATGGGACACATCCTTGATTTTTAAAAATGTAATATAAATTAAAGATTTTGCCACATCCCAGGTTAATCTATTTAACCCACCTCTTACATCTCCTTTTGTGATTTGATGACTTTTTGTGCTGGCATGCTTTTATTCCTTACTTTTAATATTCTGCATATCTGCTATAGGGTTTTTTCTTTTGTGATTACCATGAGGCTTAAATAAAACATCCTATTTTAAGTTGATGACAACTTAACTTCAGTCATATACGAAGGGCTGAGTATGGTGCCTCATGCCTGTAATCCCAGCACTTTGAGAGGCTAAGGTGGGCAGATTGCTGGAGCCCAGGAGTTCAAGACCAGCCTGGGCAACATGCTGAAACTCTGTCTTTACAAAAAATACAAAAATATTAGCCAAGTGTGGTGGTGTGCGCTCATAGTCCCAGCTACTTTGGAGGCTGAGGAGGGAGGATTGCTTTGAGTCCAGGAGGGTTCTTGGTTGCAGTGAGCTGAGATCACACCGCTGAACTCCAGCCTGGGCAACAGTAAAGAAAAAGACTCTATACTTTTACTTTCTCCCCATTACATTTTAGATTATTGATATTATGGTTTATACATTTTTGTATTGTGTGCCCATTAACAAATTATTATAGTTATAGTAATTTTTAATATGCTTATCTTTTATACTAGTGTTGAAAGTGATTTATCTACCACCATTAGAATATTAGAAAATTCCAGATTTGTCTAACTATATTTACTTTTATTAGTGAGTTTTATACATTTATATGTTTTTATGTTGTTAATTAGCATCCTTACATTTTAGCTTGAAGAACTCCCGTAAGTATTTCTTGTAGGGCAGTAAACTAGTGATAATAAGCTCCCTCAGCTTTTGTTTATATGGGAAAGTATTTCTGTCTCCTTCATTCCTGAAGGACAGTTTTGCCAGATATAGTATTCTTGGTCAGCAGATTTTTTTTCTCTCCATAATTTGAATATATAATACCATTATTTTCTTGCCTACAAGATTTCTGCTGAGAAATCCATTGTCAGTCTTACAAGAGGGTCCCTTGTACATGATAATTCACTTTTCTTTTGATGCTTTCAAAATTCTTTTTCTTTGGCTTTTGACAATTTAATTATAATATGTCTTGATGTAGACCTCTTCAAATTCAACCTATTTGCTGACCATTAGGCTTCAGGAAGCCACTGGCTGGGCTCTCTGGTTGGGCATGGTCACTAGCAGAATGCAGTGACATCATCAAGGTCAGCACACTGGTTACTGTGAACCGTGTCCCCCTTTTTCTGTTCCTATGTGACCCCAGGTTGTCTAGCACTGCCAATTCCCCCATTGTTCCCCATGAGGCAAGACAAAAATAGACCCACCTAAAATTGCTTAGAACACTGAGGAAGCTTGATGTTCACCTTAGGATCACTTTTTTCACTAGAGAAACCATTGGTTTGGGGATCCCTTTTGGTGTGGTGCTGTGCTACAACAAAATGAAACCTCTCCTCTCACCCTTCTGATATAGCTTTCCTCCATTTTTACGTACCAAGGGGGTGCTTTTTAGCCTCAATCTCAGGTTCTGAGATTTTAACAAAGGCATTCTTGTCTGTGGATAGTTGATAATCAGTGTTTCTCTGAGGTGAACTAGAGTAGGGACCTCCTATTCTGCCATCTTGCTGATGTCACTCTCCCATATATTTAACATCTAACTACATGTCTTTAACTAGTACATCAATAGTACTGAAGAATGAAGCAATGATTTGATAAAGATATATTTTGGGGAATGAGTTTACCCTAGGGCAACGGTGAAACAGTATGCAAAATCCATGGCAAAGTTATAACTAAATGGCATGCAAATCATGTGAACAAACATTTTTATCGTAAGAGACAGTGTTCAGTAAAATGTTCCTAGGGAATGCTGTTTTGTCTCATTGGACTGTGTCTGGCTTAATATATTCTATTTTAGTCCCTTTAAATTAGAGATTACTTTGTGATTTACCACACTTCAATTCTAATTCAATTTTTCCTTCAAGACAGGCAATTCTGTCCTTGATTCATGAAATTTGATTCAAGAATTTGAAAATCCACGCCTATAAATAAGTAGGGGAAATGTACATATCGCCTGAAACTCTGGTAGCTCTAGTTCCTATGAAAACTGTTGATTTGACTAAGGCCCTAGCAACTTCTCAGCTACTCTTGGTACACTAAGAATTGTTTACATTAGGCCCCATAAAGCCAAAGACTATGTCTATTTTTTTTTTTTTTTTTTTTTGAGACGGAGTCTCACTCTGTCGCCCAGGCTGGAGCGCAGTGGCCGGATCTCAGCTCACTGCAAGCTCCGCCTCCTGGGTTCACGCCATTCTCCTGCCTCAGCCTCCCGAGTAGCTGGGACTACAGGCGCCCGCCACCTCGCCCGGCTAGTTTTTTGTATTTTTTTTTAGTAGAGACGGGGTTTCACCGTGTTAGCCAGGATGGTCTTGATCTTGTGACCTCGTGATCCGCCCGTCTTGGCCTCCCAAAGTGCTGGGATTACAGGCTTGAGCCACCGCGCCCCGCCGACTATGTCTATTTTTGCTTACCACTGTATCTCTGGCACTTAGCATAGCACCTGACATATAGCGCTTAGTAAAAAATTGTTAAACAAATGGATGAGTGAATGAATGAAAAATTTAAAAGTACCAACTTTAGATTAATATATTAAGAGAAAAAAATCATTCTCATCTAAGCCAAATAAGTACTATCAAAAATATCAGCCAAAATTCTCTTGAGGGTGCAAAGCTATTAAGAATCCAAATTCTCTTGAGGGTGCAAAGCTATTAAGTTTCTCACCATTCACTGGTAGATTTGGGGTTAGATCATTAAGTTCCTCAGCTTTGAGTTTGAATGCCATGTTTCCGAGTATACTGTCAATGTCATGAACATTGACTTGCAACTCTATAAAAGAGGAAGACATGAAGACATTGAAACAAAAGTAAAAATGTAATAAATATCAATTTTTATGTATCATGATTATCAATTTCATTATAAAGAAGAGCCCAGGGACACTTAAGTATTTAAAGAGGGCCATTAATGAACTAAAATCAATCTATTCATTTACATCCAATATCCAAAATGAGCCCACATAAATAGCATGTTGAAAGCTGATAAACCACTCAGTTTATTTATAGCAGAAAAATAGCAAATTTTAAAATAGTTTTTAATATAAGTATCCATACAACTAAGGTTCCGTTTGCTCACTGTATCTCAAGATATATTAGCTTCTCTAAAATTTTGATATCTAGGACTAAATTTTATTATTTCCACAGCCAAAATTGAGAAAAATCTAAGATAGGTAGAATAACTTTAAAAATAAAACACAGGAAATTATTAAACCAATGTGAACATGTATATGTATTAAAAATAATTATGAAGATATACGTGAGTTTGATAGCAAATTTCGTGGTGAGGAAGAAACAAAAGCATAACACAAGTACCTCAATTAATCTTCTTTCTCAATTTGCATATCGCTTACCTTTTATACCTTTCACACAATTCAGCAACCTATTCTTATATATTTTTCCATTAGCTGAAAGAAAATACGTAATTTACGTCATATGGAAAAGAACTATATATGCAATAGCAATATAAAAATCTCTAAGTTCAGAAATACAGACCATAAAATAATTTGCTCTTAAAATTTACTTAATATCTTCTAAAATAATAAAATTAAAATGTAGACAAAATTGTTAATATGGTAAATCTGTCAATTCTTTAGCATCTGAGAAAATTATTAATATCAACTAGGATAAAGTAAAAAAAGTACACCTTTTCTGACTTTACTCTTTTTTTCTCCACAGCTCCTATACATCTATACGTTTCTCCTCCTCCTCCTCTTCCATCTCCTCCTCCTGTTTCCTATAGGTCTTAACTCAACGCATCTCAATAGAATGAAAGATAACCATCAATATTAATTCCTTAGCCCGGATGACAAGATTTATGGTTATGTATATTTTATTAGACAATTTTTATATTCCTAAATATTAAAAATAGTTACCTATGAAATTATGAATATTTAAAATCCCTAATTTATAAACAATGTACAACAAACATAGGTTGTTGGATAATATAAATTTTGAGGATATAGTCCTATTTCAAGACTCTACTGATATGTGTAATGTGGAATAACTCCCTTGATGACTACACCAACTTGCCTGAAAACTACTATTTGAAATGCTCACCATCAATTGGAAGTAATTTCTCTAGCTCCAAGTGTTCTCTAGATGTGAGCTCTATCCCCATATTTTGCAGGACATTTTCCAGGTCATTGAAGTCAACTTCTCCTCCTTCAAAACAAAAAACATAGAGAAAAATAAAAATTTAAAAAATATTGTAATTTAAAATTACAAAAGCAGAATTAAGGCAAATAATGGTATTTATTAAACAATAAGCAGTCAATTGCAGATACAGAGAATGAATAGTATTCCTTCAACCCTAGTAAAAGAAGTGTTCCCACAGTGATGGTTATAAAATAATATTGCACACAGATATATAAAGCTTGTGCCATTTTAAATTAGCATAATGGCAAAGACAATTGGTACAAATAAATGTGTTATCTAGTGTAGGGAATTAAACTGGAAATCAATAGTAAACGATTACTAAGAAAACTCCCATATATTTGGAAATCAGTAAGTGCATTTAAAAATAATTCCTGTGTCAAAAAACAAATCCTACAAAGTTAGAATATATCTTGACAATGATAATATTACATATTAAAACTTGTGGAATCAGGTAAAGATGTGCTGACAGGGAAATTTAGTCTTAAATGCATATGCTAAAAAAGATAAAAAGACCAATAATCTAAGATTCTATCTCAAAAAGTTAGAGAAAAATAGCAAATTAAACCTCTCAAAAGTAGAAGAAAATAAATAATAAAGACAAAAGCAGGAATTACAGAAACAAAAAACAAACCTTACATAGAGAGAATGAACACAGAAAAAAGTTGTGTTTTGGAACAAAACACAACAAAGTTGATAGATACCTGTACTAAGATTGACAAAGGAAAAAAAGGAGAAAACATAACCAATGACAAATGAGACCACTACAGTTCCTACAGATACCTAAAAGATAATAGGAAGATATTATAAACATTATGTAATTAGTTTGAATATTTAAAAAAGGTATAAAGTCCTAGAAAAACATAACTCAGCAATAATGCTATATATATAGACATAAATATATACCATTCACAATTACATACAAAGTAAAAAAGACCTAGGAGTAAATCTAACAAAAAAGAAAAATCAAGTTGACCAAAATAAACTTAGTGATGAACCATTTTTAATGATGTGCCACCAATTTGAATTGGCTCATGACAACTGATTGTTAAATATTCAGGAGTTTTGTGAACTTGATTCTAAATGGATTACTACTGGAAATCAGCCATGGTGAGACAATTTACATCATGGAAGTTGAAAAATGCTACAAATCAAGTGGTGGTGTTTTACAGAGAGCCATTTTACCAGCATACCATTTATTGTCATTAATTGAAAAACTCAAAATTATAAATACATCCATTCTCTATAAATTGATCTAGACTCATAGGCTGTGGCAAGATGGCTGAATAGGAAAAGCTCCAGTCTGCAGCTCCCAGTGAGACCAATGCAGAAGGCGGGTGATTTCTGCATTTCCAACTGAGATACCTGGTTCATCTCATTGAGACTGGCTAGACAATGGGTGCAGCCTACAGAGCACGAGCAGAAGCAGGGTGGGGCATCGCATTACCTGGGAAACGCAAGGAGCTGGGGAACTCCCTCCCCTAGCCAAGGGACGGTGCCATAAGGGACCGTGCTATCCAGCACAGATACTACGCTTTTCCCAGGGACCGTGCTACCCAGCACAGATACTACGCTTTTCCCATGGTTTTTGCAACCCCATAGACCAGGAGGTTCCCTTGTGTGCCTACACCACCAGGGCCCTGGGTTTCAAGCACAAAACTGGGCGGCTGTTCAGGCAGACACTGAGCTAGCTGCAGGAATTTTTTTTCCTACTCCAGTGGTGCCTGGAACCCCAGCAAGACAGAACCGTTCACTCCCCTGGAACGGGGGCTGAAGCCAGGGAGCCAAGTGGTCTCGTTCAGCGGGTACCACTACCATGGAGCCCAGCAAGCTAAGAACCACTGGCTTGAAATTCTCACTGCCAGCACAGCAGTTTGAAGTCAGCCTGGGATGATCGAGCTTGGTGGGGGGAGGGGCATCTGCCATTATTGAGGCTTGAGTAGGCAGTTTTCCCCTAACAGTGTTAACTCTGACTGTGCAGAACTCACTGCAGCACAGCAAAGCCCCTGGGGCTAGGACTGCCTCTACAGATGCCGCCTCACTTGGCAAGGCATATCTGAAAGAAAGGTAGCAGCCCCAGTCAGGGGCTTATAGATAAAACTCCCATCTCCCTGGGACAGAACACCTGGGGGAAGGGGCAGCTGTGGGCACAGCTTCAGCAGACTTAAATGTTCTTGTCTGTTGGCTCTAACAAGAACAGTGGATCTCCCAGGACAGCATTCGAGCTTGGCTAAGAGGTAGAGTACCTTCTCAAATGGGCCCCTGACCCCTATGCCTCCTGACTGTGAGACACCTCCCAACAGGGGTCGACAGACCTCATACATGAGAGCTCTGACCAGCATCAGGTGGGTGCCTCTCTGGGACGAAGCTTCCAGAGGAAGTAGCAGGCAGCAATATTTGCACTGGTGATACCCAGGCAAACAGGATCTGGAGTGGACCTCCAGCAAACTCCAGCAGACATGCAGAAGAGGGGCCTGACTGTTAGAAGCAAAACTAACAAACAGAAAGCAATAACATAAACCTCAACAAAAAGGACACAAACAGGAAAACCCCATCCAAAAACCATCAGGATCAAAAATCAAAGGTAGATAAATCCACAAAGATGAGGAAAAACCAACGCAAAAATGCTGAAAATTCCAAAAACCAGAATGCCTCTTCTCCTCCAAATGATCGCAACTACTCTCCAGCAAGGGCACAAAACTGGACAGAGAATGAATTTGACGAATTGACAGAAGTAGGCTTCAGGAGGTAGGTAATAACAAACTCCTCCAAGCTAAAGGAACATGTTCTAACCCAATGCAAGGAAGCTAAGAATCTTGAAAAAAGGTTACAGGAACTGCTGACTAGAATAACCAGTTTAGAGAAGAACATAAATGGCCTGATGGAGCTGAAAAACACAGCATGAGAACTTCATGATACATACACAAGTATCAATAACCAAATCGATCAAACAGAAGAAAGGATATCAGAGATGGAAGATCAACCTAATGAAATAAAGCATAAAGACAATATTAGAGAAAAAAGAATGAAAAGTGATGAACAAAGCCTCCAAGAAATATGGGACTATGTGAAAAGACCGAACCCACAATTGATTGGTGTAACTGAAAATGAGTGACGGGAGAATGGAACCAAGTTGGAAAACACACTTCAGGATATTATCCAGGAGAACTTCCCCAACCTAGCAAGACAGGTCAACATTCAAATTCAGGAAATACAAAGAACACCACTAAGATACTCCTTGAGAAGAGCAACCACAAGTCACATAATTGTCAGATTCTCCAAGGTTGAAATGAAGGAAAAAGTGCTAAGGGCAGCCAGAGAGAAAGATCAGGTTACCTACAAAGGGAAGCCCATCAGACTAACAGTGGATCTCTCAGCAGAAACTCTACAAGCCAGAAGAGGGTAGGGGCCAATATTCAACATTGTTAAAGAAAAGAATTTTCAACTCGGAATTTCATATTCAGCCAAACTATGTTTCATAAGTGAAGGAGAAATAAAATTATTTACAGACAAACAAATGCTGAGAGATTTTGTCACCACCAGGCTTTCCTTACAAGAGCACCTGAAGGAAGCATGGAAAGGAACAACCGGTACCAGCCATTGCAAAAACATGCCAAATTGTAAAGATCATCAATGCTAGGAAGAAACAGCATCAACTAAAGAGCAAAATAACCAGCTAACATCATAATGGCAGGATCAAATTCACACATGAAAATAGTAACCTTAAATGTAAATGGGCTAAATGCTCCAATTAAAAGACACAGACTGGCAAACCAGATAAAGAGTCAAGACCCATCAGTGTACTGTATTCAGGAGACCCATCTCATGTGCAGAGACACACATAGGCTCAAAATAAAGGGATGGAGGAAGATCTACCAAGCTAATGGAAAACAAACAAACAAACAAAAAAAGCAGGGATCACAATCCTAGTCTCTGATAAAACAGACTTTAAACCAACAGAGATCAAAAGAGACAAGGCCATTACATAATGGTAAAGGGATCAATTCATCAGGAAGAGCTAACTATCCTAAATATATATGCACCCAATACAGGAGCACCCAGATTCATAAAGCAAGTCCTGAGGGAACTAAAAAGAGTCTTAGATTCTCACACAATAATAATGGGAGAGTTTAACACCCCACCGTCAACCTTTGACAGATCAACAAGACAGAAAGTTAACAAGGATATCCAGGAATTGAACTCAGGTCTGCACCAAGTGGACCTAATAGACATCTACAGAACTCTCCACCCCAAATCAACAGCATACACATTCTTCTCAGCACCACGTCACACTTATTCCAAAATTGACCACATCGTTGGAAGTAAAACCCTCTTCAGCAAATGTAAAAGAAATCACAATAAACTGTCTCTCAGACCACAGTGCAATCAAATTAGAACTCAGGATTAAGAAACTCACTCAACATCGCACAACTACATGGAAACTGAACAACTGCTCCTGGATGACAACTGGGTAAATAACGAAATGAAGGCAGAAATAAAGATGTTCTTTGAAACCAATGAGAACAAGGACGCAACGTACCAGAATCTCTGGGACACATTTAAAGCAGTGTGTAGAGGGAAATTTATAGCACTAAATGCCCACCACAGAAAGCAGAAAAGATCTGAAATCGACACCCTACCATCACAATGAAAAGAACTAGAGAAGCAACAGCAAACACATTCAAAAGCTAGCAGAAGGCAAGAAATAACT
>NW_012101448.1:87308-88009 GCF_000951045.1 Mandrillus leucophaeus
ACATGCACATGTATGTTTATTGCAGCACTATTCACAATAGCAGAGACTTGGAACCAACCCAAATGTCCATCAATGATAGATTGGATTAAGAAAATATGGCACATGTACACCATGGAATACTATGCAGCCATAAAAAAGGATGAGTCCATATCCTTTGTAGAGACATGGATGAAGCTGGATGCCATCATTCTGAGCAAACTATTGCAAGGATAGAAAACCAAACACTGCATGTTCTCACTCATAGGTGGGAACTGAACAATGAGAACACTTGGACGCAGGGCGGGGAACATCACACACCGGGGCCTGTTGTGAGGTGGGGAGAGGGGAGAGGGATAGCATTAGGAGATATACCTAATGTAAATGACGAGTTAACAGGTGCAGCACACCAACATGGCACATGTATATATATGTTACAAACCTGCACCTTGTGCACATGTACCCTAGAACTTAAAGTAGAATAATAATAATAATACTAAAAGAATAACCAGTACCACCCACTTCAAAAACATACCAAAATATAAAGACCAACAACACGATGAAGAAACTGCATCAGCTAATCTGCAAATTGAACAGCTAGCATCATGATAACAGTATCAAATTCACACATAACAATATTAACATTAAATTTAAATGGGCTAAATGCCCCAATTAAAAGACACAGACTGGCAAGATGGATAGAGTCAAGACCCATCAGTGTGCCA
>NW_012101448.1:88059-90129 GCF_000951045.1 Mandrillus leucophaeus
AATCTCTGGGACACATTTAAAGCAGTGTGTAGAGGGAAATTTATAGCACTAAATGCCCACCACAGAAAGCAGAAAAGATCTGAAATCGACACCCTACCATCACAATGAAAAGAACTAGAGAAGCAACAGCAAACACATTCAAAAGCTAGCAGAAGGCAAGAAATAACTAAGATCAGAGCAGAACCGAAGGAGATAGAGACACAAAAAACCCTTCAAACAATCAATGAATCCAGGAGCTGGTTTTCTGAAAAGATCAACAAAATTGACAGATCACTAGCAAGACTAATAAAGAAGAAAAGAGAGAAGAATCAAATAGACACAATAAAAAATGATAAAGGGGCTATCAGAAATACAAACAGAAATACAACTACCATCAGAGAATACTATGAACACCTCTATGCAAATAAACTAGAAAAATTAGAAGAAATGGATCAATTCCTAGACACATACACCTTTCTAAGACTAAACCAGGAAGAAGCTGAATCCCTGAATAGACCAATAACAGGTTCTGAAATTGAGGCAATGATTAATAGCCTACCAACCAGAAAAAGTCCAGGACCAGATGAATTCACAGCCAAATTCTACCAGAGGTACAAAGAGGAGCTGGTACCATTCCTTCTGAAACTATTCCAATCAACAAAAAAAGAGGGAATCCTCCCTAACTCATTTTATGAGGCCAGTATCATCCCAGTACCAAAGCCTGGCAGAAACACAACAAAAAAAGAGAATTTGAGATCAATATCCCTGATGAACATCGATGCAAAAATCCTCCATAAAATACTGGCAAAATGAATCCAGCAGCACGTCAAAAAGTTTATCCACTAAGATCAAGTCGGCTTCATCCCTGGGATGCAAGGCTGGTTCAACATATGCAAATCAATAAACGTAATCCTTCATATAAACAGAACCAAAACAAAAACCACATGATTATCTCAATAGATGCAGAAAAGGCCTTAGACAAAATTCAACAGCCCCTCATGCTAAAAATACTCAATAAACTAGGTATTGATGGGACGTATCTCAAAATAATAAGAGCTATTTACGACAAACCCACAGCCAGTATCATACTGAATGGGCAAAAACTGGAAGCATTCCCTTTGAAAACTGGTACAAGACAGGGATGCCCTCTCTCACCACTCCTATTCAACATAGTGTTGCAAGTTCTGGTCAGGGCAATCAGGCAAGAGAAAGAAATAAAGGGTATTCAATTAGGAAAAGAGGAAGTCAAATTGTCCATGTTTGCAGATGACATGATTGAATATTTAGAAAACCCCATTGTCTCAGCCCAAAATCTCCTTAAGTTGATAAGCAACTTCAGCAAAGTCTCAGGATATAAAATCAATGTGCAAAAATCACAAGCATTCCTATACACCAATAGCAGACAAACAGAGAGCCAAATCATGAGTGAACTCCCATTTACAATTGCTTCAAAAGAATAAAATACCTAGGAATCTAACTTACAAGGGATGTGAAGGACCTCTTCAAGGAGAACTACAAACCACTGCTCCTTGAAATAAAAGAGGACACAAACAAATGGAAGAACATTCCATGCTCTTGGATAGGAAGAATCAATATTGTGAAAATGGCCATCCAAGGTAATTTATAGATTCAATGCCATCCCCTTCAAAATCCCAATGACTTTCTACACAGAATTGGAAAAAAAAAAACTACTTTAAAGTTCAAGAGCCCGCATTGCCAAGACAATCCTAAGCAAAAAGAACAAAGCGGGAGGCATCATGCTACCTGACTTCAAACTATACTATAAGCCTACAGTAAACAAAATAGCATTGTACGTGTACCAAAACAGAGATATAGACCAATGGAACAGAATAGAGCCCTCGGAAATAATACCACACATCTACAACTATCTGATCTTTGACAAACCTGACTAAAACAAGAAATGGGGAAAGTATTCCATATTTAATAAATGGTGTTGGGATAACTGGCTAGCCATATGTAGAAAGTTGAAATGGGATCCCTTCCTTACATCTTATACAAAAATTAATTCAAGATGGATTAAAGACTTAAATGTTAGACCTAAAACCATAAAAACCCTAGAAGAAAACCTAG
>NW_012101448.1:91609-104055 GCF_000951045.1 Mandrillus leucophaeus
ATTCAGGAGACTCATCTCACATGCAAAGAGACACATAGGCTCAACATAAAGGGATGGAGGAATGTTTACCAAGCAAGTGGAAACAGACTTTAAACCAACAAAGATCAAAAAAGACAAAGAAGGGCATTATATAATGAGAAAGGGACCGATGCAACAAGAAGGGCTAACTATCCTAAATATATATGCACTGAACACAGGAGCACCTAGATTCATAAAGCAAGTTTTTTGAGACCTACAAAGATACTTAGACTCCCACACAATAATAGTAAGAGACTTTAACACCCCACTGTCAATATTAGACAGATCAATAAGACAGAAAATTAAGAAGGATATTTAGGACTTGAACTCATCTCTGGACCAAAAGACCTAAAAGACCTAAAAGACATCTACAGAACTCTCCACCCCAAATCAACAGAATATGCATTCTTCTCAGCACCGCATCACACTTATTCTAAAATCAACCATATAATTGGAAGTAAACCACTCCTCAGCAAATGCAAAAGAATGGAAATCATAACAAACAGTCTCTCAGACCACAGTGCAATCAAATTACAATTCAGGATTAAGAAACTCACTCAAAACAAAACAACTACATGGAAACTGAACAATCTGCTCCTGAATGACTACTGGGTAAATAACGAAATGAAGGCAGAAATAAATAAGTTCTCTGAAACCAGTGAGAACAAAGACGCAACATACCAGAATTTCTGGGACACATTTAAAGCAGTGTGTAGAGAGAAATTTATAGCACTAAATACCCACAACAGAAAGCAGGAAAGATCTAAAAATGATACCCTAACACCACCATGAAAAGAACTAGAGAAGCAACAGCAAGCACATTAAAAAGCTAGCAGAAAGCGAGAAATAACTAAGATCAGAGCAGAACTGAAGGAGATAGAGACACAAAAAAACCCTTCAATCAATCAATGAATCCAGGAGCTGGTTTTCTGAAGAGATCAACAAAATTCCTAGACCGCTAGCCAGACTAATAAAGAAGAAAAGAGAGAAGAATCAAATAGACACAATAAAAAATGATAAAGGGGATATCATCAATGACTCCAGAGAAATACAAACTACCATCAGAGAATACTATAAACACCTCTATGCAAACAAACTAGAAAATATAGAAGAAATGAACAAATTCCTGGACACATACACCCTCCCAAGACTAAATCAGGAAGAAGTCAAATCCCTGAATAGACCAATAACAAGTTCCGAAATTGAGGTAGTAATTAATAACCTACCAACAAAAAAAAACCCCAGGACCAGATAAATTCACAACCAAATTCTACCAGAGGTACAAAGAGGAGCTGGTGCCATTCCTACTGAAACTATTTCAAACAACTGAAAAACAGGTATTCCTCCCTAACTCATTTTATGAGGCCAGCATCATCCTGATACCAAAACCTGGCAGAGACACAACAAAAAAAGGTAATTTCAGGCCAGTATCCCTGATAAACATCTATGCGAAAATCCTCAATAAAATACTGGCAAACCAAATTCATCAGCACATCAAAAAACTTATTCACCATGATCAAGTTGGCTTCATTCCTGGAATTCAAAGCTGGTTCAACATATGCAAATCAATAAACACAATCCATCACATACACAGAACCAATGACAAAAAACACATGATTATCTCAACAGATTCAGAAAAGGCCTTTGATAAAATTCAACACCCCTTCATGCTAAAAATATTCAATAAACTAGGTATTGATGGACCATATCTCAAAATATTAAGAGCTATTTATGACAAACTGATAGCCAATATCATAGTGAATGCGCAGAAGCTGGAAGCATTCCCTTTGAAAACTGGCACAAGACAAGAATGCCCTCTCTCCCCACTCCTATTCAACATAGTATTGGAAGTTTTGGCCAGGGCAATCAGGCAAGAGAAAGAAATAAAGGGTATTCAAATAACAAGAGAGGAAGTCAAATTGTCTCTGTTTGCAGATGACATGACTGTATATTTAGAAAACCCCATCGTCTCAGCCCCAAAACTCCTTAAGCTAATAAGTAACTTTAGCAAAGTCTCAGGATTCAAAACCAATGTGCAGAAATCATAAGCATTCTTATACACCAATAATGGAGAGCCCATTCATAACTGCTACAAAGAAAATATAATACCTAGGAATACAACTTACAAGGGACGCGAAGGAACTTTTCAAGGAGAACTACCAGCCACTGCTCAAGGAAATAAGAATAGACACAAATAAATGGAAAAACATTCCATGCTTATGGATAGGAAGAATCAATATTGTGAAAATGGCCATACTGCCCAAAGTAATTTATAGATTCAACGCTATTCCCAACAAGCTTCCACTGATTTTCTTCACAAAACTACAAAAAACTACTTTAAATTTCATATGGAATCGAAAAAGAACCTATATGGCCAAGACAATCCTAACCAAAAAGAACAAAGCTAAAGGCATCATGCTACCTGACTTTAGACTATACTACAAGCCTACAGTAACCAAAACAGCATGATACTTGTACCAAAACAGATATATAGACCAATGGAACAGAACAGAGGCTGCACAAATAACACCACACATCTACAACCAAATGATCTTTGACAAACCTGATGAAAACAAGCAATAGGAAAAGGATTCCCTGTTTAATAAATTGTGCTGTGAAAACTGGCTAGTCATGTACAGAAAACTGAAACTGGACCCCTTCCTTAAACTTCACACAAAAATTAAGTCAATATGGATTAAAGACTTAAATGTAAATCCAAAAACCATAAAAACCCTAGAAGAAAACATAGCAATATCATTCAGGACATAGGCATGGGCAAAGACTTCATGACTAAAACACAAAAAGCAATTGCAACCAAAGCCAAAATTAACAAATGGGATTTAATCAAACTAAAGAGCTTCTGTACAGCTAAAGAAATTATCATCAGAGTGAACAGGCAACCTACAGAACGGGATAAAATTTTTGCAATCTATCCATCTGACAAAGGTCTAATATCCAGAATCTACAAGGAACTTAAACAAATTTACAATAAAATAAAAACTCCATCAAAATTTGGGCAAAGGTAGCTGGGCACACTGGTGGCACCTGTAATCTCAGCTACTTGGGAAGCCGAGGCAGGAGAATTGCTTGAACCCAAGAGGCGGAGGTTGCAGTGAGCTGAGATTGCACCACTGCACTCTAGCCTGGGCGATAGAGCAAGACTCTGTCAAAAAAAAAAAAAAAAAAGTTTGACAAAGGACATGAACAGACACTTCTCAAAAGAAGACATTTATGCAGCCAACAGACATATGAAAAATAAGCTCATTATCACTGGTCATTAGAGAAATGCAAATCAAAACCACAATGAGATACCATCTCATGCCAGTTAGAATGGCGATAATTAAAAAGTCAGCAAGCAAATAACAGATTCTAGAGAGGATGTAGAGAAATAGGAATGCTTTTACACTGTTGGTGGGAGTGTAAATTAGTTCAGCTATTGTGGAAGACAGTGTGGTGATTCCTCAACGATCTAGAATCAGAAATACCATTTGATCCAGCAATCCCATTACTGGGTATATACCCAGAGGATTATAAATCATTCTACTATTAAGACACATGCACATGTATGTTTTTATTGCAGTGCCATTCACAATAGCAAAGACTTGGAACCAACCCATATGCCCATCAATGATAGGCTCGATAAAGAAAATGTGGCACATATACACCATGGAATACTATGCAGCTATAAAAAAGAATGAGTTCATGTCCTTTGCAGGGACTTTATGAAGCTGGAAACCAGCATTCTCAGCAAAACTAACACAGAAACAGAAGACCAAACACCGCATGCTCTCACTCATAAGTGGGAGTTGAACAATGAGAACACATGGACACAGGGAGGGGAACATCATACACTGGGGCCTGTTGCGGGGTGGGGGCAAGGGGAGGGAGAGCATTAGGACAAATACCTAATGGATGCAGGGCTTAAAACCTAGATGATGGGTTGATGGGTGCAGGGCACATGTATACCTCAGTAACAAACCTGTACATGTATCCCAGAACTTAAAGTTTAATAAATTGAAAAAAAAAATGACCTAGATTCAATAAAAACCCCAGCGGTACTGAGGGTGGATTAAAGTTTGATTTGAAATGTATAAGGAAATACAAAAGGCCAAGAATAGCCAGAGCAGTCATTAAAAAGGATTTACACTTCAGATATAAGATACATTGAATATATTAAGAGAATGGTATACTGGTGCAAGGACACACAAAAAAACAACAATAAAGTAACAGATTAAATAGTCCAGATACACAAACACATTTATGGTCTTTGATTTATGAAAAGATAGCCTTACACCGCAGTGAGAAAACTATATTCTTTTCAACAAATGGTGCTGAATATCTACTTAGAAAAAACTGAGTTGTCACCCTTATCCTACGTCATGGATTGTAGATCTAAATGTGAAAGTAAAATAACAAAGGTCCTAAAAATGAAATAAGAAAATATTTTCATGGGCTTGGTGTAAGCAAGGATTTCTCTTCTTTTATTTTAAGTTCAGGGGTACATGTGCAGGATGTGCCGGTTTGTTTTATTTTATTTTATTTTATTTTTATTTACTTATTTTTTGAGATGGAGTCTCACTCTGTTGCCCAGGCTGAAGTGCAGTGGCCTGATCTCGGCTCACTGCAAGTTCCGCCTTCTGGGTTCACGCCATTCTCCTGCCTCAGCCTCTGGAGTAGCTGGGAATACAGGCGCCCGCCACCTTGCCTGGCTAATTTTTTGTATTTTTAGTAGAGACGGGGTTTCACCGTGTTAGCCAGGATGGTCTCGATCTCCTGATCTCGTGATCCGCCCACCTTGGCCTCCCAAAGTGCTGGGATCACAGGCTGAGCCACCGCAACCAGCTGTCGGTTTGTTACTCAGGCAAACATGTGCCATGGTGGTTTGCTGCACAGATTATCCCTTCCCAAATATTCTACCATAAAAGAGAAGACTGATTAGATAGACTACATGTAAAAATAGGAACTTTTGTTCTGTAAAAAGTATAATTCAAGTGAAAAATCTAATACATACAGTGAGATATTTGCAATTTATAACTTACAATGGACTTGTATCTAGAATATATTAAAAAATAAGTAAAAGACAGTAAGTTTAAAAAATCAAAAGTAAAAGACAGACATCCAAACAAATAGATAACAGACATTAAGAAGAACTTTACAAAAGAGATTATCCAAATAATTAAGAAATGTAAAAAAGGTGCTCAACATCATTCATCATTAGGGAAAGGCAAATTATAAATACAGTGGGATAGTAATACATGCTAACATCGAAAAGACAGTATCAAGTATCAGGCAAGGATATAAAGCAAAACTCTCATACACTGTTGGTTGAATTGTAAAATGGTACTACTACTTTGGAAAATTGAATGACAATATCTAATAAAGTATACATAATTCTATAACAAAGCAATCCAATTTCTATGTTTGGCCACATAATCATGCACATTTGTTCACCAAAAGGCATGTATAAAAATATCATTTGTAATTGCCCAAACTGGAAATGTCCTTCAGTAGTAGAATTGACAAATATATTATAGTATACTTACACAATGGAATATTACACAGCAATGTATTCAAGTACAACAAACCAATTGAAATCATTCCCCATACCAAAATAGGTTCCCAAAAGATTTCTACTTGATTACAGTTTATTAGTCTTTGTACTATAAAGCAGTGAAAATGAGCAAACTACTGCTGCATGCAACAATATGAACGAATCTGAGAATAGCATGTGACATAATGTTGAGTGAAAGAAATTAGACATAGAAGAATACAGATTGTATAGTTTCATTTATGTAAAGTTCAAAAACAGACAAAACTAGTAAATATGTGGTCCTAGAATTCAGGATAGTAATTGCCTCCAAAAAGTAAGGAGGAAAAGTGTATGTAGTGGTATCAGTAGTCTTCTGGGTTATGGGTAATCTTTTATTTCACAATCTAGGTTATAGTTAAATGGGTATGTGTGTATGTTCATTTTGTGATAATTCTTAAGTTGGACACATATGATTATATAATATAATTATATATGTCAAACTTTAGTAAAATATTTATCATAGAAAATATGGCTTAAAATATTAGGATCTTAAATTCATATTAACTTCTTACTAACCTGTAATAACTTGCACTGTATCCATCAATGATTTCAAATCAGTCTCCCCTTTAGCTGTAAGATAAAGTGAATTCAGGAAAAAATTATTTCTAAATAATAATCCAGAAACCAGCTAAAGTTTGTTATTATACATCATTATTTAGCTTCACTTTAATTGAATAACTCTTTTTTGTCATTTTTCAACTTTTTAAATTCTTAGAAACAAAATAGTATGGTGTAGCACAATAGATAACCCCATATGTTCTCAAATAAAAAAGTGAATAATAGATTTACATGTAGCAAGACAAGAACTTCCATTCCAAGAAGGCTAAAACATAATTTCTAATTGTATTATACTGTTTAAACACAGTATTTAGAACTATTTCCCCACAATTTCATATATGCTGTTTTCCTAACCAATTGAAACACATAAACCAAAGTTGAAATTAACTCTTTCTACATGCCTATTTCAGATGTATAATTATATTTGAGGACTATGCTTATTACTAGTATCAGCATTTAAGCTTCCATTTTCTCTTTATTTTTATATAATAAGAGCAAAATTTAAGTATGTATACATGCATATGTATATACACAATCATATATTAAAATAATAAGAGAAACATTGCTGTCTAGAAAAAGATGGCAACTACCAAATTGAAATGCCAGCTGCCAGACCATGTTACCATACAGTCATTTCAGCTAAGGTCCCAAGTTTGAATTCACAATACAAAGGACAATTTGAGGATGTTAATGTATGAATGTATAAATAATGTATGAATGTATAGGTTGTATGAGAGATAAACATATAAAAATTGATGACTATAATAAACTGCTATGGTTGAAGCCAAGGTTGAGGAACTAGAGCTCACCCTATGTATCACTACCTCTTTATCTTCTTCCTGCATAGCAACACTTGAAACAATTCAATAAAACATAGTCTTCAAGAGTTAATTCCATATTAGTAAGCTGGCCCTTGACCATTGGACCATAATGTCTGGCTTGGGAAAGAATATGTTCTTACTGGGCTACTATGCTTTCTTATAAACATGATGAAAAATACCATCCATGCACGTTAATTCTCTGAAGACCCTCAATTCTGATAATGACACAGGTCTCTGGTGACAAAGACCATATGTTCATCTCTGGTCTATTCCTAACAGACTTTGATACAGCATGTCACTTGGAATTGCTGCAAATAAATGGTTACATTATACCAAGTGTAAATATTACTGTCCTGACCAAAAACAGTGCTTCATTTTCTTTAGGAATTATCCTGTCAATATCTATTCATTCACTTATTCATTATGTCATTCTCTCATTTACTCAGTAATTTGTTCATCTCTAATTTAACATTTATGGAGTACCTACTTATATGCCAAGTGCTATTCTAGGTATTGGAAGATAAATAATATGCCCATGCCTATTTTAAGGCTCATATTAAAGTGACAAGATAGGCAAATAAACATAAATATACAATTACAGTACAATGTGGCAAATATAATGAAAAATATATGCACAGTTATTGTGGAAATACAGAAAAGAGGTATCTAATATAGTCTGGGTAGTTAAGAGAAAACTTTCTGAAATAAAAAACATGGCTCTCAATTCTGATAAGCAATGAGAAAGAGTTAGTCATATGAAGGGAAAGGAGAGACCCTCCGAGTAATGGAGACATCATAAAGCAAGGAAGTGATAAAAAGCATGATATAAAATACAAGTGATATAGAGTTACTTTATTCTATGATAGAAAAATGGAATAAAAGTGCAATATTATTGGAGGGTAAAATACTAGATTAGGTAAACAGGATCCAAATCACGAAGGAACTTGCTTTCCCTATCAATGGACTTAAGACATTTTTTAGTACATGATTGTAAGCCATTAAACACTTTTAAATTGAGTCGTGATGTGGTCAGATTTGCATTTCATATAGATCACTATGATGGCTATTTTGTAGAAGCCATTGTAATAGTTGAAATCAGGAAGGAAACAACCTGAAATATGACAATGATAGAAGAAACAAAGAGATGTTAACAGATTTATATACGGAATTTTTTTCAATGTTTCATTATGTAAATTTTCAAACATATGGCAAAGTTGAAAAAAACGGTACAATGAACAGGCCTATCACCTAAATTCTACTATCAACATTTTAGTATTCTTGCTTTGTCATATATCCAATCATCTATGCATGGTAGTTTGAGGTAAAACTGGCATGACAAAGTGATAGTCCAGATAGGAGGTGATAGGAAACAAGTGGTTATAAAAAATGAATCCCACATAACTAGCTTAGATGACTAAATAGACGGTGATGGCACAAATGGGACAGAGAATATAGGACTAGAAGGTAGCTTGGACAGGGAACCAGTGAATTAGATTTCAAATAGGTCAAAGGATGTCTCCTATGGAATATCTGAGTAGAAATGTCTAGCAGGCATTTAGATACACCAGTCTGCAGTGCAGGAGAGAGGTCTGTGTAAAAATACAGACTTGAAAGTCATCAGCATGTAGGTGATATGTAAAACAGTAGATATGAGTGAGATTTTCCAGAGAGAGGATGTAAAATGAAAATCAGAATGAGAAAATCCAGATTCTGGTAACAACACAGAAGCTAGGAGAACAAAATTTCAAGGTCAGATTTATCATCAATATCAAAGACAGCAGAGAGCTCCAATAAGAAACAGAATGAATAATGTCTAATGCAACTGACAAATGACAACTTATGATGTCCTTAGAGAAATTTCAGTAGTGTTAGGGAGCTGAGTTAGAATACAAAAATGAATGGGAAATATGGAAAGAATACACATTAACCTTCTTTCATTCCTTTCTTTTTCCACTCTTTTCTTTGGCTTCCTGAACATTCCCAGATGTGAAAAACAATCTTGGAATTAATCTAGTCAAATGCTTTGTATTCTGTGTGGGTTTAGAAAATGAAGACAGGCTTTGTTCTTGCTCTGAAACTGAATCTTTCTGAGATGTTGCAAGGTTTTTTTTTTTTTTTTTTTTTTTTTTTAACACGAAATTAAACTGGTTTTAGAAATACTCATATGTAAACCCTCAACCCTCTTATGAAGAATTTTTTTATATCTAAACTGAGTTACCATCAACTGGAAGGTTTCTTGTCAGCTCTCCAAGTTCTTCTTTGGTAAGTTCAATCCCCATGTTTCCTAGTACGTTGTCCAAGTCTCTGATATCTACTGTCTCTCCTTAGTAAAGAGAAAGAAATATGAAAATTCCCACTAATGCTGAAATGTTCCACCCTATATTTGCTTATGCATTAAAGATTTTGTTTTGCAAGTAGACTTAAGATCACTGGAACTTGTTTAAATTTACACAGAGATTCAATATGGTTAGAATTAAGCTTAGTTCCCTTAAATCTTTTTAGAAGAATAAACATACACACCATAAACTTTCAAAGGGAACAAAATTAGCTTCCAGCATATTATTCTTATAATGAAAATAAGAATTTCTAGTGAAATGAGAAAATTACAATGGTTGGAATAAGAATACATGGGTTTGAAAACTGTTTTCTACTATTTATTATCTACAGGAACTTATTCAAGTAACCTAACTTCTTTGGTTTCCAGTTTTGCGTTGTATGAAATGAAAATGTTCCTACCTGTTTCACAGAGTTTCTGTGGGGATAAAGTTACATGTGAAAAAACCTAGAACTCTGTCAGCATAGCAAGTGCTTGATACATTTTAATAACTACTTCTGAGCCAAAGGTAGGCTCATTTACCTTTTTAACCCAAACTAGACTCATTGTCCACTCTAACCACAATCACTGAATGGCAATTCTCTTGCATTTCACAATTAACCTTTAAAAATAAACTCAGTCTCTTCTCTAGGAAAGTGTATCAAAATGTGTATAAATATGATCAATATAAATAAACCAAAAAAGACATTCTGCCAAGAAAAAAAATAACATAAATTATGTTAGATCCATATATTGGAAAGTAGCAGGATTCCTTATCAAGTGATTAGGAACTATGACGACAAAGAGGTAAATTGAGAGTGATTTGTTAATTCATCACCCATCTTACCATTGAAATCTTTCAAATCAGGTAAGATTTCATTCTGATACATCTTCTCAGACTTAGTTTATGTCTTTACTGTGAAATATATCTGATCACCTATTTATGGTCATTACTGAGAAAAAACTTATTGTAAAAGACTAATATTTAGTTGAGAAGACAAACATTTAGCAAAGGGATATAACCGAATATATATTCATCATTGTGATGATTCATGTCTTTCTTTGGGATGAAGGGTAATGCTCAAACAGTGTACATCACAAAAGACATTCTTAGATTTCCTACAATGGTAATAGTTCTTTACTAATAATGAGTAATGTCATTCATAGTAGTAACAATAGATTTCAGACCATGCTCTCCTATGCTACAGCTAAGTCAATACAAATGTTTCATAGCCTTTCTCCCAAGTTTGAAATCGACCAGTAATTCATACCTTTTGACACTGAACTTATTTCCATAATGCTAGAGTTTGGCCTTTTTTTGACTTTTCACCTGGCCTCTCATGCACCTGTTCCAGGAATCCAATCTAATGGGTGTGGATCTGTGAGCAGGTGCATACATATACACTCTTAAACTGATAATTCCCAAACCCTAATTGTTTGCAACCACTATGAGTCCACAAATAATGGAGATGGAAGTTTTGGGAAGGTAGAGGAGTGACAGAATGATCAGTCTTTCCCTTTTCCCATCTCTTCTCAATTCAAGTCTGCTTGATGTGTTCTGGCATGTTATAATTACTTAATCTTGATTCCTGGATTCTCCTGAATAAAAAAAATTAAGGATTTAGAAGTAGTTTGAAACTTCAGAATAAAGGCTGAAGCTCCCTCTTCTTATTTTCAAAGGTCTGCACTCGGGAAAATAGGAGACAAGCGTAGAGATGGTCAGTAACAGTCCACCACATTCCAGTAGGAAGACCCAACAGAAGGATAATCCACCACATCAGGCTTTTCTCCTGGGGTCAGTCACCAGCACAAGCAACAGCACCAGAGAGACTGCATAACACATGATCTGTGAAGTCTATTGTAAGGTATCTATGATAGTGGCAAGACATCTTAAAAGAAAACAATTGCAGAAACCAGGCAGGCAGGGTATACTCAGTATATGCAGAAATAGAAACACAGGATAAAGGTATCACATCTTTCAGGACAGATAATATTTACAAAGAGAGAAAAGGGAAGAGGGCATCCCAGGTGGCACATGTAGGCTTTAAATCCTACAGCTAATATGGAGATGAAGCTATTTGGTGACAGTGATGGTGGGAGGAGAAAATCAATCCATTGTGGTGGCAGGCTGCCATGTTATCAGCATACCAGGACTTGGCAGGGTCCCAGGGGACAATTCTTTTATCCAGAAAGTGCACACATGTGGACTCCACAAGTAGCATCTCCCCTTATTAGCCTTCACACTGGAAGCAGATGGGCAACAGGTACACCAGCCCTGCTGGAATTCATAATAAAAACTGGCAATCGCAGAACCACAAAAGGCCAGAGCAACACCTACAGGCTGGCTGGGGCTCAGCTGGAAGAACTGGAATGGAACACTTTGGCGATCATCAGAGCTTAAACACCAGGAAGGCTTGAGAGGAGGAGTACACAGGGACATCTGGAAGCAGGAAGTAAATACTTGACTTTACAACTATTTCCCTATAGACTGGGATACCGAAAAAAGGGAACCAAGGTACAAATTCAGACCAGAAGAAGCCTGGAAGAAGAAACAAGACAGGGACCAGTCAGTAGCAGTTGGGCATAAGCAAGAGGTACATCACATGGTAAGAAGTAAGAAACAGCTGCTGGTCCTGTGATTGGGTGGGCAGCCAGGATGACAGGATAGATAAGCACTCTCAGTTATGAAGATCAGAAGGATGGTGAAGACAATATATCACTACAATCTGGAATCTTAAACCATTATTTCCACCAACCAAAACAATGTGGTTATGGCACAATGTCTCCTTAACCTGTAAGTTCTGCACTAGCTTCACGGAATCCAAGAAACAGGTAAAATGCACCTAAGATGGCTTCATAAATCTTCACATTCCATTATTCCATTTCCATTTCCATAACATTCTTTTTTTATATATATATACTTTAAGTTCTAGGGTACATGTGCACAAAGTGCAGGTTTGTACATATGTATACATGTGCCATGTTGGTGTGCTGCACCCATTAACTTGTCATTTACATTAGGTATATCTCCTAATACTATCCCTCCCCCCTCCCCCCTCCCCACAATAGGACCCAGTGTGTGATGTTCCCCTTCCTGTGTCCAAGTGATCTCATTGTTCAATTCCCACCTATGAGTGAGAACATG
>NW_012101448.1:105786-112410 GCF_000951045.1 Mandrillus leucophaeus
AAAGATACAACATACCAGAATCTCTGGGACACATTTAAAGCAGTGTGTAGAGGGAAATTTATAGCACTAAATGCCCACAAGAGAAAGCAGGAAAAATCTAAAATTGACACCCTAGCATCACAATTAAAAGAACGAGAGAAGCAAGAGCAAATACATTCAAAAGCTAGCAGAAGGCAAGAAATAACTAAGATCTATAACATTCTTAGAGATGAAACTATAGTGGAGAACAGATCACTGATTGACAGCCTAAATAGAAAAGTTTTAAATAAAAAAAAAAAAAAAAGGCAAAATACAACTCACAGAGAAGAGAAATAAAATTCATAAAATAGTTTAAGTTTCATAAAGGAGCACTTTTCTGATTTGCCTTAAAAATTAGGAATATCTGATTAGGACGATGAAGGAAAAAAAAAAAAGGAATATCTTCACTGGCTGGCTGTGGTGGTTCACACCTGTAATCCCAGCACTTTGGGAGGCCAAGGAGGATATCTTGGGCCCAGCAGTTCAAGACCAGCATGGGCAACATAGCAAGACCTTGTCTCTAAACAAACAAACGAAAAACATAAAAAACAAAAAAAAGAAAGAAAGAAAAGAAATATCTTCATTAAAATATAGAAGCGAGACCAAAATCTTGTCACTCTCGAAGCAATTGTTAGTGACACCCTGTCATGCTGAATATGTGTACAGGTATAACACTTTAAATTATATCAATGTACTTTTCTTTCTCACATTTCCTTTCTTTCAAGCAACCTTTCCCAAATCAGTCATAGAATTTACACTACTTCAAAAGAAAAAACTTGTTTTTAATGTTTAAAGGCTACTTTTACAAAGCAGAACTTCAAGGTCTAACACTTAGTATTACTGTAAACTAGAGGACTGAGAGGCCAAAAATTACATAAGGGAAACTCTTTTCCTCCCTCTTTCTACCCTCTACTTGATAAGAAGAGAAAAGAAAAAATCCACTTTATGGTTTAAGAAAGTGCAACTGGGAAGAGAAATAGTTACAGTAATATATTTTTATCTAGCTATCATCTATCTATCTACCTACCTATCTAACTACTTATCACCTTTCATCTATTTCTCTTTTATCTATTTATCTCCATTTACAGAGAGGTTTAAGTGTTCTTGCAGCCTACTGCCCACCTTCCATCTCCACCAGAACTCCCCTCTCTAAGAGGAGATAAGATAGAAGAAAAACTCCAGATATGCTGGTGGGATGAGGATGGGGTATAAAAAAAGCAACAAAGACCTGGGTCACACTTTCTATTTGGAACTTTGTGAAGTTACCACCTCACTAAGTGCTCAGGCATTAGCATTCCATTGTCATGAAGGATAGATATTGTGGCATGGTGTATGTAGGCAGACAAAGGGCTGAAAATATGCCATCCCTTGGTCTCCTTTGGTTTTTGTGTGATATGTGAGAAATTCAGATACTTCCATGTACTTCCAGTGAGGAATGTGAAAGGTATATCAGAGATGAAGGCCAGTGGGGTTTGCCATGGGATATCAAGTCAAAGGGCAAGATGATTCCTAACGCAAGCTATTGGGGTAAACAGCCCAGTCTGGGTACAGACAAAACACTTAACTGAGACTCAAAGGCCCTCATCACCAGTGAGTGCCAAGGCTGAGCCAAGTTAGGGAAGGAAGGATCACAGAATCTTGACTTTGCAGAGAAAACAGATCGTGAATTTTTCAAGCAGTAGAATTCTGCAGGAGAGGTCAAACAGGATCCATGGAAACCCATGAAATATGAGACATTGCTAAAGAGTATCAAGAACCCAGACAATAAGACAAAGTCTGGCTGCCCTCTTCTACCACCAGGAAGACATTCAAGCTTTCCCTTATACTGGCGTGCCTTTCTGAGGGGAAGTAAGGGAAAGACTTGAAAACTGATAATTTCCCAAAATGAGCTGGGTCAGCCAAAAGACATTGATTTTTTGCTTAAACCAGAAGAAACTGGATTACCGGTCAATTTGAGCCGTACCCTCTCACCTTTCAACATCCTACCCACAGCCAGAATAGGATGGGGGACTGACAGAGAAATGAGGTTAGAAAAAAAAAAGAACACACCACATTTACTGTGTATCTCAGTTTGCAGTATGTCAAATTTGAATTTGCTACACACACATACCCATTCCTCTAATATTTTTTGTCTTTATGACTACTTCCCTACTTTCTTCCTTTGTACCTCTCAGACTTGTTTCCCTTTTTTTTAATACTTAGACTTCAGGCCTGTAGGTAATTCTGGTATACCATTCGAAATTGTTTAATACTGATGGAAGAACTTGTAAGTGAATGGTTTGCTGCTATAAATATACCAAAAATTCAATCACAAAACAGTTTTATCTTTCATTACAGTTATATGAGCTAATGTTTTCCTCAACATATTTTATGAAACATTAGTATGATGACATAGATCTGGAAATTTTCACACACAAGCCTCAAACAAAGCTCCCTTGAAGGGAAATTCATCAGCTGAACATTTCCTTATCTGTGAGTTTAACCGACATACTCCCAGGAATATTCTTAAAGTCACTGGGATCAATTTTCTTTCCTTTGAAAGATTAGAAAAAGAGCCCAGAAAAACATTTAAGAATTATTTAATAATTGCAACATAAGCAAAATACCTAGCATGCTTGTATCACTCTAATTCAGCTATAGATAAAAATAAAGATATGAGCTATTTCCAATTAATTGCATAGTCTAAAATAGTCATATTTTGGTAATCCTCTTATAATTCCAGGTCAGATATTATATTATATATCAACAACCTAAAATTATTTACTAACTCTCTGTTATTATATATATAAAATAATCGTTATCTTCTCTTGTATTATGAAGATGGTTGTCTATATATAGATACAATCTGAAGAAAAATTACATACATTTTATCCTCATATTTACCTTCCAAGCCTCTAGTCCTTCACGTATAAAATGAAGATTATAATAGTAACTGTATAATAGATATAACAGTAACAAATGAATTAATGCATGCAAAGCACTTGGCACAGTGCCTGGTATATAGAAAGTGTCCACTACATAGTAGTCATTATTATTTTTATTACGCTGACTTAGGTTTCATATTTCTAAAGTATAACAAGTGAAGCATGCTATTGGTAATACCTCTAGAGAATGGAGGACTTCTGTCAAGAAACAGCACTATAATTTTATTTTGAGAACACTGAAATTCAAAGTAGTTCATTAGAAAACATTTGTATTAGCTAATAAAGTGGCAGAAGTTACAAAGAAATGGTTACATATTCAAAATACTGTTGCAAAAAAAATTTTGTAAAGCATTAGTATCTCAGTTTTATATCAACTTCTTACCTGTAACAGGTATAGCTGCATGCACTAGTTTAATACGTTTCACTTTCCCATCAGCTATAAAACAAAACAAATCACAGAGGCTACAGTGAGATTCAAAAACACAATGTGAAATTCTTTTTTTTGCAACGGAGTCTGGCTCTGTCTCCCAGGCTGGAGTGCAATGGCGTGATCTCATCTCACTGCAATCTCTGGCTAACAGGTTCAAGCGATTCTCCTGCCTCAGCCTCCCGAGTAGCTGGGACTATAGGCGTGTGCCACCACGTCCAGCTAATTTTTGTATTTTTAGTAGAGACGGGGTTTCACCATTTTGGCCAGGATGTTTTCGATCTCTTAACCTCATGATATGCCCAAATCAGCCTTCCAAAGTGCTGGGATTACAGGCGTGAGCCACCGCGCCCGGCCTGTGAAATTCTTAACTGTGAGACAGAGCATAAGAAATCAACAATTTCCCACTATTTTCACTATAACTGTATTTTTACTATCCCTCCCCATACCATAAGAACATGGAAAAAAGGAGCATTTGAAAAATCATACCCATGCTTTTTTTCCATTAAAGTGCTGTGGTGTTAAAGTCTACCTATAGCATTAGAGCAAAAAAAAAATTTTTTTTAAGACGATGCAAAGTCCTTTAATGATGTTTACTGTTTACTCTTCTTGATATCCATAACTTGAATACTATGATGTAAAGTTAACAATAATTACATTCTATGATATAAAGTCAATATGTTTGTGTTACATGATAAGGGGATAAGAGAGGGAATATACATGCATATACACATATTCATAACAAATTAAGGAAGAAGTATTCATGATGTTATGATAATTACAGGTCCTTATCTTTGTAACTGATCATGTGGCTGTAGCAGGTATTTATAACTACCTTCTTCCACGGCTCATTCCGTATTCTCTTTGCAAGCATCTTAGCTAGTCATACTTCTTTACCTGGTTGGGTGTTCTAAATCTTAATTCCTGAAGGGTCTGGGCCATTAGGAGTCCTGCCTGGATTGAGTTGTTACAGTTTTCCATTGGTATAATCCAGGATGTGGTAACACTAACAGACGCTCTGAGAGATCTTGTGTATTCTAGATATATTCTTCTTTCTTACCTGCATTGTAGTGGGCAGTCCAGTTTCTCCTAGTCCTCCAAGCACTTTGGGTAATAATAATAATAATAAAGAGAATTCTTTATTATTATTATTATTACTTTTAATTATACTTTATGTTCTAGGGTACATGTGCACAATGCGCGGGTTTGTTACATATGTATACATGTGCCATGTTGGTGTGCTGCACCCATTAACTGGTCATTTACATTAGGTATATCTCCTAATGCTATCCCTCCCCGCTTCCCCCACCCCACAACAGGCCCCGGTGTGTGATGTTCCCCTTACTGTGTCCAAGTTAGAGCAAAAATTTTAAAGTATTTTCCTCCATATCATTTGATCTCCTAACCTCTCTAATTTGTTCTCTTTCACTCAAGGAAGGAAAGAAAATGAAATTTAATGCATGTCTACCAAGCCATATATTGTGACGGATGCTTTCATATAATGCATCTATCTCATACTTCTATGAAGTTACTATGACTCCTTTTATTAAAAAACATATAAAGAAGTTGAGTCTCAGAAAAGAAAGAACCTTGCCTAAATCACAACGTTAGTATGAGATTGAAAACTGTATCTGTCAGATTCCTAAATCAACATTTGTTCCATTCCAAGTCAAGTAGGCTGCTGGGGCAGGATTTAAAAGCAGCACAATCACTTGCACCAACATTCTTAAAACTGACCATGGTCACACTTAGTACTCAGTGAGCACCTTTGATAAGCTGATATTTCTAACCCCTAAATTATTTTCACTTATACTTTTTTGCCTATATATTTCTCTTCTCCCTTAATCTAATGCACCTTTAAAAACAAACACTGTTTTATATTTTTATAAATTTCATCTCCAGAGCCTAGCATGGGGTTTTGCGTCTTTGAATTTACTTCAAGAAACATAGAATATTGTAAAATATCATGAAGGTAGTGCTCAGTTCAGCAAAATGAAATGCTTACTTTTGGACTGAGTTCCCTTAACATGTGTCAGTTGTATTTGAAGAACTAAAAAAAATAGAATTTTAAAAATGTGAAATCATAAACCCACAATCCCAAATTATCCTTTCAGGGGGACGAGGGTGTGTATAATACTCATAATTACCTGGCCAATTGTGTGACAGTTCTTCAAATTCCTTATCAGAGAAATTCATTTCCATTTTCTCTAGAATGGTGTCAAGGTTATCAATAGCAACCTTTCCCTCTTGGAAAAGAGAAAGAACTATGAAAAAGGTATCATGACTCTACAACACCAAAACAATGTCTATATATGATCAATACTATGTCCAAAATCTATCCAATGGCAATGAGGTTTAATATCAGAATTAGAAATAAAATGTATTTCATTAGGCTTATGTTAAAGAAAATCCTATTCAGCAAGATTTCTAAAAGGAGGCTGACTCCAAACGTCAGTTCAAATGTTACTCTCCTCTACCAGGCAGTCCCTAACTATCCTATTTAAAGTAACCCTGCCATCCACTGTTGATCATGTTACCTTCTTTTTCTTTCATAGCACATATTGCTTTATAAAATCATCTCATTTTTATTTATTAATTTCTCCCTCACCTTAGTGGGAATACGAGTTTCACGAAGGCAGGAACATTGTCTGATTCACCACTATATTTCCTATGCCTGTAATACTAGAGAAGTACCTAGTACTATAAGAGCACAGTCAATGTTAATTAGCTGAATGGATGATAGCACTGAAGGCAAGGACTCTAATATTAAAACATTAGACAAATAAATGTTGTCCAGACTATCTAAAAAGGTAGTCTCCATTGCTGATAAAATCCTTAAGTCTCTATTTCACATTTTTGTTGCATAGACACAGAGGTTGTTTTTTTCCTCGCCTATCAAGATTGGAGCTTCTTTCCAAAATATGAAACAGTTTATCATGTGATATTAATGGATAAATATCTAAAATAATAACAAACCAATTAATATATGGTGGCAAGACTGACACTCTGATGACTAGGAAATGGTATAAGAATCAAAGCAAAAGGATCACAGTTACTGCCTTTTCATCTTACTTTTTTTTTCTGAGACAGAGTCTTGCTCTGTCACCCAGGCTGGAGTGCAGTAAGTGCAATCTCGGCTCATTGCAACCTCCGCCTCTCAGGTTCAAGCAAGTCTCTTACCTCAGTCTCCCAAGTAGCTGGGATTACAGGTGCCTGCCACCAAGCCTGGCTAATTTTTGTATTGTTAGTAGAGAC
>NW_012101448.1:113325-120717 GCF_000951045.1 Mandrillus leucophaeus
TATACTTTATGTTCTAGGGTACATGTGCACAATGCGCGGGTTTGTTACATATGTATACATGTGCCATGTTGGTGTGCTGCACCCATTAACTGGTCATTTACATTAGGTATATCTCCTAATGCTATCCCTCCCCGCTTCCCCCACCCCACAACAGGCCCCGGTGTGTGATGTTCCCCTTACTGTGTCCAAGTTAGAGCAAAAATTTTAAAGTATTTTCCTCCATATCATTTGATCTCCTAACCTCTCTAATTTGTTCTCTTTCACTCAAGGAAGGAAAGAAAATGAAATTTAATGCATGTCTACCAAGCCATATATTGTGACGGATGCTTTCATATAATGCATCTATCTCATACTTCTATGAAGTTACTATGACTCCTTTTATTAAAAAACATATAAAGAAGTTGAGTCTCAGAAAAGAAAGAACCTTGCCTAAATCACAACGTTAGTATGAGATTGAAAACTGTATCTGTCAGATTCCTAAATCAACATTTGTTCCATTCCAAGTCAAGTAGGCTGCTGGGGCAGGATTTAAAAGCAGCACAATCACTTGCACCAACATTCTTAAAACTGACCATGGTCACACTTAGTACTCAGTGAGCACCTTTGATAAGCTGATATTTCTAACCCCTAAATTATTTTCACTTATACTTTTTTGCCTATATATTTCTCTTCTCCCTTAATCTAATGCACCTTTAAAAACAAACACTGTTTTATATTTTTATAAATTTCATCTCCAGAGCCTAGCATGGGGTTTTGCGTCTTTGAATTTACTTCAAGAAACATAGAATATTGTAAAATATCATGAAGGTAGTGCTCAGTTCAGCAAAATGAAATGCTTACTTTTGGACTGAGTTCCCTTAACATGTGTCAGTTGTATTTGAAGAACTAAAAAAAATAGAATTTTAAAAATGTGAAATCATAAACCCACAATCCCAAATTATCCTTTCAGGGGGACGAGGGTGTGTATAATACTCATAATTACCTGGCCAATTGTGTGACAGTTCTTCAAATTCCTTATCAGAGAAATTCATTTCCATTTTCTCTAGAATGGTGTCAAGGTTATCAATAGCAACCTTTCCCTCTTGGAAAAGAGAAAGAACTATGAAAAAGGTATCATGACTCTACAACACCAAAACAATGTCTATATATGATCAATACTATGTCCAAAATCTATCCAATGGCAATGAGGTTTAATATCAGAATTAGAAATAAAATGTATTTCATTAGGCTTATGTTAAAGAAAATCCTATTCAGCAAGATTTCTAAAAGGAGGCTGACTCCAAACGTCAGTTCAAATGTTACTCTCCTCTACCAGGCAGTCCCTAACTATCCTATTTAAAGTAACCCTGCCATCCACTGTTGATCATGTTACCTTCTTTTTCTTTCATAGCACATATTGCTTTATAAAATCATCTCATTTTTATTTATTAATTTCTCCCTCACCTTAGTGGGAATACGAGTTTCACGAAGGCAGGAACATTGTCTGATTCACCACTATATTTCCTATGCCTGTAATACTAGAGAAGTACCTAGTACTATAAGAGCACAGTCAATGTTAATTAGCTGAATGGATGATAGCACTGAAGGCAAGGACTCTAATATTAAAACATTAGACAAATAAATGTTGTCCAGACTATCTAAAAAGGTAGTCTCCATTGCTGATAAAATCCTTAAGTCTCTATTTCACATTTTTGTTGCATAGACACAGAGGTTGTTTTTTTCCTCGCCTATCAAGATTGGAGCTTCTTTCCAAAATATGAAAGAGTTTATCATGTGATATTAATGGATAAATATCTAAAATAATAACAAACCAATTAATATATGGTGGCAAGACTGACACTCTGATGACTAGGAAATGGTATAAGAATCAAAGCAAAAGGATCACAGTTACTGCCTTTTCATCTTACTTTTTTTTTCTGAGACAGAGTCTTGCTCTGTCACCCAGGCTGGAGTGCAGTAAGTGCAATCTCGGCTCATTGCAACCTCCGCCTCTCAGGTTCAAGCAAGTCTCTTACCTCAGTCTCCCAAGTAGCTGGGATTACAGGTGCCTGCCACCAAGCCTGGCTAATTTTTGTATTGTTAGTAGAGACGGGGTTTCACCATGTTGGCCAGGTTGGTTTCAAACTCCTGACCTCAAGTGATCCACCTGCCTAGGCCTCCCAAAGTGTTTGGATTACAGGCGTGAGCTGCTGTGCCCGGCCTCATCTTATTTTTAAGAGCCTCTATTACATCTATTTGCTTCATCTGATTTATTTTTTTCTGTTGCAATAAAAGGCAAAATATAATGATTTATAAACACTGTGAAAGACTCCAACATTTCGTAAATAAATTTAGAAAGTTAAAATTTCTTTTAGAATTCTGCATGACAGTCTTTCCAAATGAAAGTAGGACATTTAGAATACTTTTCATTTAGTAATATGATGATTAGTAACTCATATCCATTCTTAATCTTTCTCTACTCCCACCTACTTCTGCCATCCTATCCTAATTATTTAGGAGCAAATCACAGACATCATATCAAATCATCTGTAAATATTTCAATATGTATGAATAAAATATAAGAGAACTGTAAAAAATATGACTATTAAATCATTATCATGCTAAAATTGTTAACAAGTATTCCTTAAATTATCAAGTATCCAGTTTGTGTTCATATTTCTCTGATTATCTCAATTTTATATGAGTTTGTTGAAATAATGATCCTAATAAAGTCTGTTATCTGTAATTGCAAATGCTATTGCATCTTTTAGGTCTCTTTAAAAAAAATTTTTTTTTAGCTTTTACATTGATATAGAGAGGTTTGTTCAATTCATACAAATAATTTTTCAGATCTATACAGTAAGCCTGAGCTGAGGGGAAAAAAAATCCTTACGTTGATAGCAAAATATCTTCTAGCCCCTCATAAGTCATCTGCAATCCCTTACTAGGGAAAAAATTCCATAATCACATAGATCATGCAAACACTTTTTAATGTTATTGGTATTCACTTTTCTAAACTGAGCAAAACAATGCAACCTTTTGCTTTTTTATGGATTTCAATTTTCACATATATTAATGTTTCTTCCAACCTTGATCCAGCTCATTACCTACAGGAATGAGATAAGGGGTGAGAAAAAGATTCTTGAATTTTCTCATTTTCCTTCTTTTTCCTTGAAGCAAATCAAGAATTCATTAAAAATTTTTATGCTGCATTTTCTTTTTCTTTATTTTAAAATTTTATTTCAACTTTTATTTCAGATACGGGGGTACATGTGCAGATTTGTTACATGGGAATATTGTATGATGCTGAGGTTTGGGGTACGGATCCCAACATTTAAATTTTTATAAACCAGAACCATAACAAAAGACTCAATGGAGTAAATAAACAAATAGGTATCCAAATGTCAGTAATCTAATAGGCCCTAATACAGCTTTAAGATAATTTCACTTTAACATGGAAGCGTTAGAACAGAAAAGAAGTTTCCCAATAGGCACTCATCTTTAAAATAAATTATGGCTTAAATTATTACTGTATAGATCATATCAGGCAAAGGCAGAAAGAATTATTTTTTTCTTCCTTTCACGAAGCACTGTAAATCATCTACCATCTTGATCAACTGTGTTTATTGAAAGTTTTCTTAACCTTAGACATTTTTATGGGAGTAAAATAATTAGCAAATAATCATTTAATTGCTTCTCTCCTCCTAGTCTAGCCACATAAACCAGCCGTAATGGATGATACAGATTTCAGCTCTAATTTGTGAAATATTCCAAGAGCTGCCACACTCCCTAAAACTAGAGAAAACTGCCACCCACAAATAAACTATCAAGGTAAATGTAAGTACAGTGTGGTTCTAATTTTCTTTCATACGATCCCAGACAACCTCAAATAACTATAAATGCCTTATAAAAAAAAAAGTCATTTTAAAACCTTCAAAAGTGCTTAAAATATTTAAATGAAGAGCTCTCAAATTTCCTTCGATCAGGCCAGAAATCATTACAAAAATATGATCACAGTTACAAATGGAATGAGTGAAATGTTTAAGTTTAGGACGACCAAAAAGCCCTATGTAACTTTTTAAACATAATCATTTACTCAAATATACTGTAAATGGGAATGGTGATAACACAGGGAGCATAGCTTGCAGGTGAAGTTTCTAGAAGTTCATGAAAACAATGTCATCCCATATGACAGATACAAAAGGAAAAACAGTTCTAATAGAGTTAAGAGTACTCTGGTCATCTTTGTTCATTTGGTCATGCAAGGTGTTAACTATTTTCATTTCCCATGACACAAGACAGTCCATAGGAGGAGCTAGTGGATATTGTCCATTATGAAGGGATGATGGAAGCTGGACCAAGGCTTAGCACCTGAAAGACCATCTGGAGCTTCCAGAACCCTGTGGCTACTCCAGATGCCACTCAGGTCCCTTTTAATTCATAGGTCCTGACTCTATCTCATTTTTCTCTGCAGTTTTTTTTGTTGTTGAAAACACTACGTTGTTAGCCCCTTAGAGTTTCCCGTAACCTGTATTTTGCATTTTCATCAGAAAATAATGTCTAATTTTCTTTATTTTTGAGTGATAGTAGTGATCACTGATAATTATAGGCTAGACCCATTAAATTATTAGGGTTTGCAAAATCCTCACATTCAATGTCAATCATTCCTTTTCCTGCTAAGCTGCAATACATAAGATAAACTTCCTCTTCGGTTATTTGGTTACTATAAATTAAAGTTTGTATAGAAAGTGCTTATTTCCCTCTATTTACCAGTCTCAAAATAATTTGTTTCCTAGAATCTTCCAGTGATGATTTGTGATGATTTTGTTAGTTGTGTGTTTTGTTGTTTCACTTGAGTATCATTTAAAAACTCATGGATTTAAAGATTTGTTTCAAATTACCGCAATTATTCTTACTGATGATCAAATTGTGCTATCTTTGGCCAGAGGGAACCCACTCAAGTCAGAGTGTGAGTCCTTTTGATATAAACCTAGTAGTACTGGATAGGTTCATTGCTTTCTGACACTATAAAATACTCCAGGCTCTTCTTGTACATTTTCTTTGGCATACCTGGGATCAGCCATTTCTCCAAAAAGCCATTCTTACAGGAGGTAGCTAGTCAGACATGAACAGAGCAGGAGACACTCTGGCTCCGCCCACCCCTATACACCAGGAATGTCAGGTGCCCATCAGGTCCTGGTCAGGTGGTTGTTAACTCTCTCTCTGAAAGTATAATCTGTCACAGCCAGCACCAGGAAAAGGTAGCCTCTCAATAAACAGAAACACCTAAAATTGGTGATCAGAAGTTTTCCAATACGACCTCAAGAGTTGGGTGAGTGGGCTCAAGCATGTACATTAAGAAGCAAAATGACAGAGTTTAACTGGTAGATGACGTTCTAGGGACATTCAGCTGGTAAGGGAAGAACACCTCAAGTGAACAAGGCATACAACTCCAGTAAACACACTGTGCATGCTCTCCTTGCAAGTGCTAGCAGGCCATTGTGCATGTGCACAGCACACCCCAAGGGAAAAATCAGGGTAGAAGGGATGTAAGACTCTGGAAGTACGTCAACATATAAAACCGCACGTCAAAAGGTCAAAGTGTGCACTTGTCTTTCAAGTTGCCCATTTTGCCCTCTTCCAAGTGTACGTTCCTTTCTTTTGTTCCTGCTGTGAAGCTTTTTAATAAACTTTCATTCCTACTCTAAAACTTGCCTCAATCTGTCTTTCTGCCTTATGGCCTTTAGTCAAATTAAATTCTTTCTTCTGAGGAGGCAAGAATTGAGGTTGCTGCAGACCTGTACTGGTTCACTGTTGCTAACATACTTTGATGCCATGTCTTGGATATGTTCTGCTGATAACACCATGCTTCCTTTTAAAGAAGGGAGATACAGAATTTGGAGACTACAATCTGGGTTTTAGGGGCTGTGTTGTAATAAAAACATATTTTGTCTTGGTCCTCAGTTCCTGTCCCAGAGTGATGAGAGTGTCTTTGTTATTTATAAGGAGCCCCTTTAGACCATACTTGAGTTATGCTAATGAAGCAACTCATGGCATGGATCCCTGTATAGCTTGCGGCAGAGGAGGTTGGTTATAAGAAAACCAATCACGTGATTAGAGAGTTTAAACTTTCAGCACCACCCCCATTCCCTGACCTCTGGAGAAGAGAAAGGGACTAGAGATTGAGTTCAATCATATGACCAAGGATTTAATGAGTCATGCCTATATAATGAAACCCGAGATAAAAACTGAAACAGGCTTGGAGAACTGCTAGGTTGGTAAATAATATTAATGTGCTAGGAGGATGGCATGCTTAAAGAAGGCACAGAAGCTCTGTCCCCACCCACCTTGCCACCCTATATATATATCTTCATCTAGCTGTTCATGTCTATGCTTTATAATAAACTAGTAATCTTAAGTATAGTGTTTTCCTGAGTTCTGTGACTTGTTCTAGTAAATTTGTGAACCCAAGCAGGGGTGGATGTAGGAATCTCTGAATTTTTACAACTGGTTGGTCAGCAGTGTGGATGGCCCACTGACTTATGGCTAGAATCTAAAGTAAAAGTAGTCTTGTGGTATTAAGCATTTTAAACTGTGGGGCCCATACTAACTCTAGGTAGTCAGTGTCAGAACTCAATTGAATTGTAGGACATTCAGTGTCAGAGAGTTGGTTATTGGAATGACAGGTGTGCTCTTCAATAAAAGGCTAGTTAGTAATTGGTTCCAGGCCTTTTCCATGGACATAATTAGGAAATATGCATTTTTAAGATAAATTACATCATGAAATCATAGTTATATATTCACAATCCAGGGTGTTTTAAAATAAATCTCATTTATCTAAATTAATATTTCCTTTCTCCTAAGCCAAAAGTCACCATTCTCAACAATATCAACATAATGACTCATTTGCTTTATCCCACAGAATACACACAAGAGTCTCAGAATAATGCCACAAAAACTAACAATAATAAGCTAATTGTTGAAAATATTCTCAGGGTTATTGTTATCATTCTTTGCAGATATTTTTGTCCTTTGATATTCCATTCAGGGGTGCACAGTCAAATTCATATTTTTTATAAAATTGTTTGAAGTAGTTCCTTTCTATGTTTTAAGCTATCAAATCAATATAAAGTCAGGTTCATCTGATTTTGCTTTCAATTTTTAGAAACTGTTTTTTAAAAAATTGCTAAATAATTATGTAAAATACTTACAAAAATCCAAAGTTAAATATTTATTCAAAATAGGAGGCTGGGCACGGTGGCTAACGCCTGTAACCCCAACACTTTGGGAGGCCAAAGTGAGCAGATCACTTGAAGTCAGGAGTTCGTGGAGAGCCTGGCCAACATGGTGAGACTCCGCTCCCCTCTAAAAATACAAAAATTAGCTGGGCATGGTGGCAGGCGCCTGTAATCC
>NW_012101448.1:121587-133757 GCF_000951045.1 Mandrillus leucophaeus
TGAGGCAGGGTCTCCCTCTATCGCCCAGGCTGGAGTGCAGTGGTGCGATCTTGGCTCACTGCAAACTCCACCTCCTGGGTTCAGGCCATTCTCCTGCCTCAGCCTCCCCAGGAGCTGGGACTACAGGCGCCCGCCACAACACCCAGCTAAGTTTTTTGTATTTTTAGTAGAGAAAGGGTTTCACCGTGTTAACCAGGGTGGTCTTGATCTCATGACCTCGTGATCCGCCCGCCTCGGCCTCCCAAAGTGCTGGGATTACAGGCGTGAGCCACCGCGCCCAGCCTTATGTTCAGTTTCTTAAGAAACTACCATGCTGATCTCCACAGTGGTTAGAAGACCCTCTAGCAATTATAAGAGTTTCAATTGCTCCACATCACTACCAACAATGGGTACTGTTGATCTTTTTATTTTTAGTTATTTTAGTGGATGAATAGTGAGATCTATTTATGTTTTAAATTGCATTTCCCTGAGAGAAACAGGAATGCTTTCCTACTGTTGGTGAGAATGTAATTAGTTCAACCATTGTGAAAGATGGTGTGGTGATTCCTTAAAGATCTAGAACCAGAAATACCATTTGACCCAGCAATCCAGTTACTGGGTATGTACCCAAAGGAACAGAAATAATTCTATTACAAAGATACATGCATGAGTATGTCCACTGCAGCACTATTCACAATAGCAAAGACATGGAATCAACCCAAATGCCCATCAATGATAGAGTGGATAAAGAAGATGTGGTACATATACACCATGGAATATTATGCAGCCACAAAAAGGAATGAGATCATGTCCTTTGCAGGGCCATGGATGGAGCTGAAAGCCATTATCCTTAGCAAACTAATGCAGGAACAGAAAATCAAACACTGCATGTTCTCACTTAAAAGTGGTGGCTGAACGATGAGACAGATGGAAACATTGGGGGAACAACACACACTGGGACCTGCCACTGGGGGTAAGGGGAAGAGCATCAGGAAGAGTAGCTAATGGATGCTGGCCTTAATACCTAGGTGATGGGTTGAGCTGTGCAGCAACCCACCATGGCACACATTTACTTATGCAACAAACCTGCACATCCTGCACATCACGTAACCCGCGATTTAAAATAAAAGTTGAAGAAAAAAAAAAAGAATCAGATCACACCTATGAGTGATCTTCAGCCTGCCCCATTTCTGGTCCAAGAACTTTTGAAACTCTAATTGCCTAACCTCCTCCTGGCCGCCTTCTCCATTTCTTAGTATCTTACTTTCAGGCCTTCTCTTTCCTTCTATGTCTACTCATTTACCATCTTATTTTCCTTTATCTGTTTTTCTTTTCCTAAGTCACTCATGGTAGAGTCACTCTCAGATATTGCTTAAGCCTGTCAATGACACCAAAGAATTGTAAGAGAAGACAATATTCTAATGTATTTAAGAGTTAACCTTTCTGAATACATTTCAAAGCTGCAACATGGCAAAATAGGTATTGTTTAACTAATTCTCATAGATAAGATATGCTCCTTTAAAAATATCAGCAATGCCAGAAATGTTTACCATCAACTGGTAAGTGTTCTTGTAGATTCCAAGATTCCTTATTTGTGAGTTCCACTCCCAACTTCTCCTGAATATTGTTAGGCTTTTTAGCATTAACCTTGTCTCCTTAAGAAAGATGACACAAATTAGAGGAAAAAAAATCTGTTTATCTATGTGCACATATACATAACATAATATCTGAGATAAAAGTACTCTGTGCATGTTGTGCTTTCAAGCAAACTTGCATGATTACGTTTGTTTTAAAATACATATAAAATAAATAGCAAAATTAGCAACACAACCTGATATCATTAATCCTTGTTCAAGTATCAAAATTATACCTCTGATGACCAGCCTAAGCCAAATTTTTTTAATGTGAAGTTGGTAATTGTCTACCACTAAATTTCACCAGTAGATAATAATTCAATTATTTTGGCCACTACTTACTATCTATACCAGAAGTAATATTTTTTCCCTTCTCCTTCATCCAACCCTTCTAGATTTCTACTTATGTATTTAGTTACTAAAGTAACTTAAATACTGCCAATTTATAACAGCAATACTTCCGTGCAGGTCAAAAACATGACCACTTTAAGAAAGCCAGAATAAATTACATTACTTAGAAAAAATATATAAAGAGATCACAGAAGTTGTTCAGTGTTACAGTAGTACAGTGATTCTTTGTCCATGAAACAAACTCAGTATCAGTGGACACAAATGATCAATCAATAAAATATGACTATCATTTTTTTACTCATTAAATAATACACACACTAAAAATCAAAACCAAGAATTTCAATGCAAAATATAAAAAAAGAACTAAAAGAAATGTACCAAAATATAGACGTTGGTAATCTTTGTCTTTGGTTGTAAACTAGGGGTGATTTTTTGCCTTTTTTATGCTTCCTTTGTTTTCTACAAGCTTTGTGTATTATGAACATGTATTCTTATAATCAAGGACAAACATTTAATAGCTTTATTAAAATACTATTGTGAAGGTTAAAGATTTTAATTTTATGTCTTATTACTCACCTTTAAGAGTCTTTATGGCATCCATCAATTGAAGTTGAGTTACCTTCCCATCAGCTGTGAGAAAAGACACAAGGTTTTAAACAAAAGCAACAATAATATGGGAAGTCAAAAAGCACTATAACTCAAAATTACAAAAATTAGTATAAACAGCAAATCTTTTAAAATTTATTTTTTAATCAATAAAATCATATACATTTATGGTGTGTAACATGTTTGACATAAGCATACATTGTAGAATGGCTAAATCAAGCTATTTAACTTACGAATTATCTCACATACTTATCATTTTTTGGAGTGTGAATACAAAATCTACTCTTTTAGTAATTTTCAAGCATATAATACATGGTTATTAACTATAGTCACCATGATGAACAATAGATGTCTTGAACTTATTCCTTGCGTCTAACTGAAATCTTGCATCTTTGGACCAAGAACCCCCTATTTCCTGCACCCACCAGCCTTTGATAATCACTGTTTTACTCTGTTTCTATGAGTTTGACTTCTTAAAATTCCACATATAAGTGCAATCAAGTGGTGTCTGTCTTTCTGTGACTACATTATTTCACTAATATAATGTCCTCCAGGATCATCTACATTGTAGCAAATGACAGAATTTCCTTCTTTTAAAAGGCTGAATAGCATTCCACTGTGCATATATATCACTAATTTACATATGTATATATATATCCAGGAGTGGAATTTTTTGATCATACGGTAGTTCTATTTTTAATTTTTTGAGCAATCTCCATACTGTTTGCCTTAATGGCTATATTATTTTACATGCCCACCAACAGTGTGTAAGAGTTCCCCTTTATCCACATCCTTGCCAATACTTACCCTTGGTCTTTCTAGTAATAGCCATTCTAACAGGTGTGAGGTGATACTGCATTGTCATTTTAATTTTAATTTCCCTGATGATTAGTGATGTTGAGCATTTTTTTCCCCTCTTTTTTTTTTTTTATTATACTTTAAGTTCTAGGGTACATGTGCACAAAGTGCAGGTTTGTTACATATGTATACATGTGCCATGTTGGTGTGCTGCACCCATTAACCCGTCATTGACATTAGGTGTATCTCCTAATGCTATCCCTCCCCTCCTCCCCCCTCCCCACAATAGGACCCGGTGTGTGATGTTTCCCTTCCTGTGTCCAAGTGATCTCATTGCTCAATTCCCACCTATAAGTGAGAACATGCGGTGTTTGGTTTTCTGTTCTTGTGATAGTTTGCTGAGAATGATGGTTTCCGGCTGCATCCATGTCCCTACAAAGGACAAGAACTCATCCTTTTTTATGGCTGCATAGTATTCCATGGTGTATATGTGCCACATTTTCTTAATCCAGTCTGTCACTGATGGACATTTGGGTTGATTCCAAGTCTTTGCTATTGTGAATAGTGCTGCAATAAACATACGTGTGCATGTGTCTTTATAGCAGCATAACTTATAATCCTTTGGGTATATCCCCAGTAATGGGATGGCTGGGTCAAATGGTATTTCTAGTTCTAGATCCTTGAGGAATCGCCACACTGTCTTCCACAATGGTTGAACTAGTATACAGTCCCACCAACAGTGTAAAAGTGTTCCTATTTCTCCACATCCTCTCCAGCATCTGTTGTTTCCTGATTTTTTAATGATTGCCATTCTAACTGGTGTGAGATGGTATCTCATTGTGGTTTTGATTTGCATTTCTCTGATGGCGAGTGATGATGAGCATTTTTTCATGTGTCTGTTGGCTGTATGAATGTCTTCTTTTGAGAAGTGTCTATTCATATCCTTTGCCCACTTTTTGATGGGGAAATGGGATCTAATTAAACTAAAGAGTTTCTGCACAGAAAAAGAAACTACCATCAGAGTGAACAGGCAACCTACAGAATGGGAGAAAATTTTTGCAATCTACTCATCTGACAAAGGGCTAATATCCAGAACCTATAAAGAACTCAACCAAATTTACAAGAAAAAGAGCACTTTTTCATGTATCTGTTCCCCATTTGTATGTCTTCTTTTGAGAAATCTATCCATCAAGTCCTTAGCTCCTTTGCCCATTTTTAATCTTTTTTTGTATTCTTATTATTGTGTTGTTTGAGTTCCTTTTTATTTTGGATATTAACCCCTTATCAGATGTATGGTTTACAAGTATACTTGTCAATTCCAAAGTTTGTCTCTTCACTCTGTTTCTTATTTTCTTTGCTGTGTAGAAGCTTTTCACTTTGATGTAATATTATTTATCTATTTTCACTTTCGTTGCCTGTATTTTGGGTTCATATATGAAAACTCATTGCCCAAACCAATATCATGGAGCTTTTCTCCTATGTTTCTTCTGATAGTTCTACAGTTTCAGGCCTTATGTTTAAGGCTTTAACCCACTTTGTGTTGATTTTTTTAAGTTGTGTGAATTAGGGTTGCTATAGTTTGAATGTTCCTTCTGAAACTCATGCTGAAATGTAATTACCAATTTCACAGTATTGGGAGGTGGAGCCTTTAAGAGGTTATTAGGTTATGAGGGCTCTAACTTCATGAATAGATTAATGCCCTTACTAAGGGAGTGGATTAATTATCATAGGAGAGGGCTCCTGATAAAAAGATGAGTTCGGCCCAATTTCCTCTCTCTGTCTTGAGTGCTCACTTCTGCTTTCTGCCTTCCAACATGGGATGACCCTCTCCAGATGCCAGTGCCATGCTCTTGAACCTTCCAGCCACCATACCACAAAACAAATAAATATCTTCTCTTTATATAAACTACCCAGTCTGTGGTATTCTGTTATAGCAGCAGAAAACAGACTACCTTAAAGGTCTAATTTCATTTCAGCTTTTCCAACACTATTTATTGAAGAAACTGTGTTTTCGCTATTATATGTTCTTAGCCTCTGTCTAAAATCAAATAACCAAAAATTCTTGGATTTACTTCTTGTCTCTCTATTCTGTTCCATTGGTCTATGTGTCTGTTTTGGGGTCAATACCATGCTGTTTTGATTACTATAGCTTTGTGGTAGATTTTCAAATTTGGTAGTGTGATGCTTCCAGCTTTGTTCTTTTTGTTAAGGATTGCTTGACTATTCAGTCTTATAGTTCCATATAAAATTTAGGATTGTTTTTTCCATTTATGTAAAAAGGTAACTGGAATTTGGATAGTAACTCCATTGAACACATTGCTTAGAACACATTGATTAGCATACATTGTATAGAACACATTGCTTTGGGTAGAATGGGCATTTTATCATTTTATCATTATCAATTCTTCTAATCCATGAACAAGGAATATCCATGAATGTGATATCACTCCACTTATTTGTGTCTTCAGTTTCTTTCATCAATGTTTTATACTTTTCAGTACACGGATCTTATACTTCCTTGGCTAAATTGATTCCTAAATATTTCCTTGACTGTTTTTTTTTTTCCAGCTAATTCATTGTTAGTGTATAGAAATGCTACTGATTTTTTTTATGTTCAGTGTGACTTTACTGAATTCATTTTTTAGTTCTAATAGTTTTTTGGTAGAAAGTTTGGAATTTTCTATATGTAAGATCCTGTCATCTGCAAACATACTATTTAACTTCTTTCTTTCCAATTTGGATGCTTTTTATTTCTTTCTATTGCCTAACTGATTTGGCTAGGACTTCTAGTACTATGCTGACTAGACACGGCAAGAGTCAGCATTCTTTTCTGGTTGTTGCTGTTAGAGGAAAAGCTTTCAACTTTTCAGTTAAATATGTTGTTAGCTATGGGTTTGTCATATATGGTCTTTTTTGTGTTGATGTACGTTCCTTTTGTACCTAATTTGCTGAGAGTTTTATTATAAAAGAATGTTGAATTTTGTTGAATGCCTTTTCTGCTGCTATTGTGATTATAATATGGTTTCTGTCCTTCATTCTGTCAATGTGGTTTATCACATTTATGGATTTGCATATTTGGAACCATCCTTGAATCCCTGAGATAAATCCTGCTTGATCATGGTAAATGATCCCTTTCATGTGCTGTTGAATTCAGTTCACTAGCATTTTGTTGAGGATTTGTGTATCTGTACTCATCAGGGATATTGAGCTGTAATTTTCTTTTCTTATAAAGTTCTAACCGGATTTGGTATCAAGGTAATTCCGGCCTCATTAAATATGTTTGGAAGTATTCACTTCACTGTAATTTTTTGGAAGAGTTCAAAAAGGACTTGTGTTAATTCTTTCTTAATTGTCTGGCAGAATTCAGGAGTGAAATCATCAGATCCTGGGCTTTCCCTTGATGGAGACTTTACTGATTGAATCTTCTTACCCATTATTGATCCTTTCAGATTTTCTGTATCTTTGTGATTCAGTCCTTATAGGCTGTATCCATCTACAGCTTTATCCATTTCTTCTACATCATCCAATTTGTTGATGTATAAATGTTTGTAGCAGTCTCTTATGATCCTTTATATTTCTGTGCTATCAGTTGTGATGTCTCCTTTTTCATTTCCGATTTTATTTATTGGGTCTTCTCTTTTTTCTTAGTTTAGCTAAAGAGGTTTTCAACTTTGTCTATATTTTAAAAAATCAAATTATTAGATTCTTTGACTCTTTGTACTGTTTTCTAGTCCTATTTCATTTATTTCTGCTCTGATCTTTATTATTTTCTTCCTTCTACAGGATGTCTCATTTTATTGTGCTCATCTTATTGTACTTTGCAGATACTTGTTTTTTTACAAATTGAAGGTTTGTAGCAACCCTGTGTCAGGCAAGTCTACAGGTGCCATTTTTCCAAAGCCATGCTCTCATTTCACATTTCTGTGTCACATTTTGATAATTCTCACAATATTTCAAACATTTTCATTATTATTATATTTGTTATAGTGATTTGTCATCAGCGATCTTTGATATTACTCTTGTAATTGTTTTGGGGTGCCATCAAGCATGTGCATACAAGATGGAGAACTTAATATGTTTCTGTGGCTTCTGACTGCTTCACGTACAGGCCATTCCCCCACCTCTATCCCTTTCCTTGGGACACTCTGTTCTCTGATATGCAATAATATTGACAATACCCCTATAAATGGCCTCTAAATGTTCAAGTGAAAGAAAGAGTTTCACATTGCTCACTTTAAATCAAAAGCTAGAAATGATAAAGCTTAATGAAGAAAGCATATCAAAAGCCAAAATAAACTGACAGCTATGACCCTTGTGCTAAACAGCCAACTTGTAAATGCAAAGGAAAAATTCTTCAAGGAATTGAAAAGAGCTACTGTAGTGAACACACAAAGAGAAACAGCCTTATTACTGATATGGAGAAAGTTTTAGTGGTCTGGATAGAAGATCAAAGCAACACAACATGTCCTGAAACCAAAACCTGAAGCCATCTCCATAACATAAAAGTACAAGGTGAAGCAGCAAGTGTGCTAAAGAAGCTGTAGCAAGTTATCTAGAAAATCCAGCTGAGATAACTGATGAAGGTGGCTCCACTAAACAACAGATTTTCAATGGAGATGAAACAGCCTTCTATTGAAAGAAGGTGTCATCTAGGACTTTCATAGCTAGAGAGGTGAAGTTAATGCCTGGGATCAAAGCTTCAAAAACAAGCTGACTCTCTTGTTAGGGACTAATGCAACTAGCGACTTTAAGTTGAAGTAATTTATTAATTTCACTAACCATGCTGAAAGTCCTAGGACCCTTAAGATACTACTAGCACAGGATAAATCTACTCTGCCTGTGCTCAATAAATGGAACAACAAAGCCTGGATGATAGCATACTGTTGGCACAATGATTTACTGAAAATTTTAAGCCCGCTATTGTGACCTAGTGCTCAGAAAAAAATATTTTTTGCAAAATATTACTGATCACTGACAATGCAGACAGTCACCCAAGAGCTCTGATGAAGTACAAGGAGATGAATCCTGTTTTCATGCCTGCTAACACAATATCCATTCTGCAGTCCATGGACCAAGGAATAATTTTGACTTTCCAAGTCTTATTCTTTAACAAATACATGTTGTAAGGCTGTAGCTGCCATAAATGGATCCTCTGATGGATCTGGGCAATGTAAATTGAAAAGCTTCTGGAAAGGATTCACCACTCCAGATGCCATTACAAACATTTGTGATTCATGGGTGGAGGTCAAAATGTCAACATTAACAGGAATTTGGAAGATGTTGACTCCAACCTTCATGATAACTTTAAGAAATCATTTGGAGGAAGTACCTGCATATATGGTAGAAATAGCAAGAGAACTAGAAATAGAAGTGGAGCCTGAAAATGTGACTGAATTGCTGCAAATTCATGATATAACTTCAATGGATGAGGAATTGCTTCTTATGGGTGTGCAAAGAAAGTGGTTTCCTGAGATGGAATCTACTCCTGATGAAGATGCTGTGATGCTTATTTGGTTTGTACTCCCAATGTCTTGTCACAGATGACAACCTCAGTAGATGTCTGTCTGTGTAACTGAATATTTATTTATAAGAATAAAGGGGAGATTCAGGGGATCATCGTAGATGGGAGGCAGTTTTAGATTGCAGCTTCGGACATAGCAGCATGCAGAGGCTTGCACTGTGAATTTCAGTTCCACATCAACTACAAGAACAAACCAGCAATCCTGAGAGAAAGTGGACTCCTCCTGTAGGACCCAGGAGACACCCCAAATACTGTGAGTGCCCCAACTGCGGAAGTGAGAAAGGGAGACCCTCTCTTCCCAAACACACACCCACACTGGAGAAACTGAAGGTCTGTTTGTGGGAGAAGTTTCTGACTTTACCTGGAGCTGAGTCAAGTTGGAGAGCTGAGCGAAATATGGGGGTAGAGGAAGCAGCAGAAAGGCTCTGGGAGTTTGGTGGGTCCCCAAGCAGCCCATTCTTGCCTGGCATCACAGGGATCCATTGGGAAGGTGGCCAGAGAACCACAGGGTAAAACTACACAGAGAGAAGGAATTATCTCGCTGAACTTTGCAACAATTTGAGGGGGCAAGACGCCTCCTGGCCAGAACTCGGGAGAAGGCATGAATCAGGTGTGCAAACTTCACAGGTGGGGGAAGAACTAAAGCCCTTTTCTCTTGCAGCGGGGAGGCAGAAAGCCTTGGCAAATATTCTTTTTTTTTTTTTTTTTGAGACGGAGTCTCGCTCTGTCGCGCAGGCTGGAGTGCAATGGCCGGATCTGAGCTCACTGCAAGCTCCGCCTTCCAGGTTTACGCCATTCTCCTGCCTCAGCCTCCGGAGTCGCTGGGACTACAGACACCTGCCACCTCGCCCGGTTAATTTTTTGTATTTTTAGTAGAGACGGGGTTTCACCGTGTTAGCCAGGATGGTCTCGATCTCCTGACCGCGTGATCCGCCCGTCTCGGCCTCCCAAAGTGCTGGGATTACAGGCTTGAGCCACTGCGCCCAGCCTACCTTGGCAAATTTTCAAACCTGTCTTGCACTCCGCCTGGAGACAGACAGGGCTATTGCGGGGGAGGGTAGGCACAGTGGGAGTGAGACCAGAACTTTAGTTTGCATGGGAGTTGGGTGAGGCCTGTGACTGCCAGTTTTCCCCCACTTCCCTGACAATCTGCATGACTCAGCAAAGGCAGTCATAATCCTCCTAGGTACAAAACCCCAGTGACCTGGGAATCTCACCTGCATCTCCTACAGCAGTCACAGCAAGACCTGCCCAAGGAGAGTCTGAGCTCAGACATGCCTAGCCCCACCCCTACCTGATGGCCCTTCCCTAACCACCCTAATAGTGGAAGACAAAAGGCATATAATCCTGGGAGTTCTAGGGCCCCCGCCCACCACCGGTACCTCTCCATACTATGACAGCTTATGCTCCCTGGAAAGCACCACTTCCTGGCAGGAGGGCAACCAGCACAAAAATAGAACATTAAACGACCACAGCTAAGGACCCTCATGGAGTCCACTGCACCCTCCACTACATCTACCAGAACAGGCACTGGTATCCATAGCTGAGAGACCCATAGACAGTTCACATCACAGGACTCTGTGCAGACAATCCCCATTACCAGCCCAGAGCTGGGTAGACTTGCTGGGTAACTAGACCCAGAAGAGAGACAACAATCACTGCAGCTCGGCTCACAGGAAGCCACATCCATAGTAAGGGAGGAGACACTCCTCACATTGTCTTTTGCCCAATTTCTGCCTCCAAAGAAAGGAGAAGTAAAAACTAAAAGGCAGAAATGAAATCCACAGGCAGACAGCCTGGCGCCGTGCCCGGGGCCTGGTAGTTAAAGAGCAACCCCTGACCTAACCAGTTATGTTATCTATAGATTACAGACATTGTATGGAAAAGCACTGTAAAAATCCCTATCCAGTTCTGTTCTGATTACCGGTGCATGCAGCTCCCAGTCACATACTGCTTGCTTGCTCATTTGATCATGACCCTCTCACATGGACCCCCTTAGAGTTGTGAGCCCTTAAAAAGGACAGGAATTGCTCACTCAGGGAGCTCAGTTCTTGAGACAGGAGTCTTGCCAGTGCTCCCAGCCGAATACACCCCTTCCTTCTTTAACTCAGTGTCTGAGGGGTTTTGTCTGTGGCTCTTCCTGCTACATTTCTTGGTTCCCTGACTGGGAAGCGAGGTGATTGGCAGATGGTCGAGGCAGCTCCTTAGGTGGCTTAAGCCTGCCTTGTGGAACATCCCTGTGGGGGACTCTGACCAGCCTGAGCAACCAGATCCTGAGAGTGCTCCCAGGTAGGCATTTGCCCCGGTGGGATGCCTCACCAGAGCAGTGTGTGGCAGGCCCCCGTGGAGGATCAACCCAGTGGCTGAACACCATGAAGGAACTAGCACTTGGAGTCTGGAGATCTAAAACTCGGTAAGACTGGTCTTTGGAACTTGTCCACTCTGTTTGAGTGGAAGCGTGGCCTGATTACCCATGGCATGCCTTTATTGACACATTGGTTTTGATTTTAGATTTGACTTGGTTTGAATTGCTAGACAGGACTGGTCTTGGGAACTTGCCTACTCCATTTGAGTGGAAGCGTGGCCTGATCACCCACAGCATGCCTTTATCAGCACTTTGGTTTTGGTTTTGGTTTTGACTTGGTTTCAATTGCTTGACAGGACTGATCTTCGGAACTTGCCTACTCCATTTGAGTGGAAGCATGGTTTGATCACCCACGACATGCCTGTACCGGCACTTTGGTTTTTGTTTTTGATTTGACGTGGATTGCTTGATACTTTGGTTTTAGTTTTGATCTGGCTTGGATTTCTTGATACTCTGATTTTGGTTTTAATTCTGGTTTGGCATAAACTGTAAAAGTGTGTGTGTGCCCTTTTTACTCGTTCTTTGTTCTGTGGTGTGTGTGTGGTGTGAGCATGGTGTTTTGTCTCAAGGAAACAGAGGTGACGCACAAAATAAGCCCACCCCACTAGGAACTATGTTGAAAAATTTTAAAAAGGGATTTAAGGGAGACCATGGAGTTACCATGACACCAGGAAAACTTAGAACATTGTGTAAAATAGACTGGTCAGCATTAGAGGTGAGTTGGCAATCAGAAGGAAGCCTGGAGAGGTCCCTTGTTTCAAAGGTATGGCACAAAGTAACCTGTAAAGCCAGGGCACCCAGACCAGTTCCCATACATAGACGCTTGGTTACAGTTGGTTTTAGATCCCTCCACAGTGGTTGAGAGAACTGCAGTATAAGAAGCTGGCAGAGGCAGATAGAGAGAGAGAGAGAGAGA
>NW_012101448.1:135202-155987 GCF_000951045.1 Mandrillus leucophaeus
TGCAGACAATCCCCATTACCAGCCCAGAGCTGGGTAGACTTGCTGGGTAACTAGACCCAGAAGAGAGACAACAATCACTGCAGCTCGGCTCACAGGAAGCCACATCCATAGTAAGGGAGGAGACACTCCTCACATTGTCTTTTGCCCAATTTCTGCCTCCAAAGAAAGGAGAAGTAAAAACTAAAAGGCAGAAATGAAATCCACAGGCAGACAGCCTGGCGCCGTGCCCGGGGCCTGGTAGTTAAAGAGCAACCCCTGACCTAACCAGTTATGTTATCTATAGATTACAGACATTGTATGGAAAAGCACTGTAAAAATCCCTATCCAGTTCTGTTCTGATTACCGGTGCATGCAGCTCCCAGTCACATACTGCTTGCTTGCTCATTTGATCATGACCCTCTCACATGGACCCCCTTAGAGTTGTGAGCCCTTAAAAAGGACAGGAATTGCTCACTCAGGGAGCTCAGTTCTTGAGACAGGAGTCTTGCCAGTGCTCCCAGCCGAATACACCCCTTCCTTCTTTAACTCAGTGTCTGAGGGGTTTTGTCTGTGGCTCTTCCTGCTACATTTCTTGGTTCCCTGACTGGGAAGCGAGGTGATTGGCAGATGGTCGAGGCAGCTCCTTAGGTGGCTTAAGCCTGCCTTGTGGAACATCCCTGTGGGGGACTCTGACCAGCCTGAGCAACCAGATCCTGAGAGTGCTCCCAGGTAGGCATTTGCCCCGGTGGGATGCCTCACCAGAGCAGTGTGTGGCAGGCCCCCGTGGAGGATCAACCCAGTGGCTGAACACCATGAAGGAACTAGCACTTGGAGTCTGGAGATCTAAAACTCGGTAAGACTGGTCTTTGGAACTTGTCCACTCTGTTTGAGTGGAAGCGTGGCCTGATTACCCATGGCATGCCTTTATTGACACATTGGTTTTGATTTTAGATTTGACTTGGTTTGAATTGCTAGACAGGACTGGTCTTGGGAACTTGCCTACTCCATTTGAGTGGAAGCGTGGCCTGATCACCCACAGCATGCCTTTATCAGCACTTTGGTTTTGGTTTTGGTTTTGACTTGGTTTCAATTGCTTGACAGGACTGATCTTCGGAACTTGCCTACTCCATTTGAGTGGAAGCATGGTTTGATCACCCACGACATGCCTGTACCGGCACTTTGGTTTTTGTTTTTGATTTGACGTGGATTGCTTGATACTTTGGTTTTAGTTTTGATCTGGCTTGGATTTCTTGATACTCTGATTTTGGTTTTAATTCTGGTTTGGCATAAACTGTAAAAGTGTGTGTGTGCCCTTTTTACTCGTTCTTTGTTCTGTGGTGTGTGTGTGGTGTGAGCATGGTGTTTTGTCTCAAGGAAACAGAGGTGACGCACAAAATAAGCCCACCCCACTAGGAACTATGTTGAAAAATTTTAAAAAGGGATTTAAGGGAGACCATGGAGTTACCATGACACCAGGAAAACTTAGAACATTGTGTAAAATAGACTGGTCAGCATTAGAGGTGAGTTGGCAATCAGAAGGAAGCCTGGAGAGGTCCCTTGTTTCAAAGGTATGGCACAAAGTAACCTGTAAAGCCAGGGCACCCAGACCAGTTCCCATACATAGACGCTTGGTTACAGTTGGTTTTAGATCCCTCCACAGTGGTTGAGAGAACTGCAGTATAAGAAGCTGGCAGAGGCAGATAGAGAGAGAGAGAGAGAGAGACAGAGAGGAGAGAGAAAGAGGCCAAGAGTGGTGCAGAGGCAGAGGGGCCAAATGAGGCCACTGACAATCTGTAGCCTTCTATCAAAAATCCTTAACTCAGTAATCCACAGATTGCCCAAATATATTCAACCTGCAGTGGCAACTGCTTCATTAACAGAACAGGAAACCTCATTGTGAGCACACCTCACTAGTTCAGTTTAGAACTATCCTAAATCAGAAAAGCAAAAAAGTAGCTTACTAACTGAAAAATCTTAAAGTATGGGGTTATTCTGTCAGAAAAAAAAAATAAGGAAATTCCCTTAACCCAGCAGGTTTCCTAACAAAGGATTTAAATCTTAATTACCATAAAAAGGCCTGGGCAGATCTAGGAGGAACCCCCTTCAGGACAGGATGATAGATGGTTCCTCCCAGGTAACTGAATGAAAAAAAAAGGGAGAATTTATATAAAGAGGAATGTTATATGATAAATTATTGCCCTAAAATAGGGGAGAATTTATATGGAAAGGAATGTTATATGGTAAATAATTGTCCTAAAGTAAATTAATTGTTTGGTTTTTTTTAAAGATTATAAAAGGAAATTCATGCAAGGAATTGTTGTATAATTTAAAAGTAATCAGGCCTCCTAAATGTAAAACTCTTAAAGAAACAGTTTACGTGCAAAGTATACAAGGAGAGTAAAATATACTTTTGGTAGAAGAATTATAAGGAGGCATAAGAATGTAAAGTTTTACCTACATTAAGAGGTTAAAAATATGTATATTTTGTTTTAAAGTTTTAATCAAGTTTTAAAATGTTAATTGGAAAGAAAATTCTGTGTGTAAACATTGGCTAAAATTAAAGAGGTATCATCCAGCTTTTCTGTAAACTGGACATTAAAATAAAAGCATAACAGGTTTTTCTTAATGCACCAACCTGCTCTTTAGCAAAAATTATAAAAGGTTAAAAAGAGTCTACAAAATCTTACCTTATGGTCAAACATTAAAAATTGGATAAATGTGTCTACAAGGTTTTATTAAAATTAGGTTTAACACTAATAACATACTAATATAAAGGTAAAATTTAGCTTATCTGGTATAAAAATCATACAGGAAGCATTGTTAAATGTAAAATGGTATTTGGCTTTCTTTGTTTTAAAAACTAATAAAAATAAGTGCTAAAGGAAATTTCTCAGTAAAAAGGCACTAAGGACTATAAAGTCCATTGCCAAGGTCTCCACATTTAAAACAAAAGGTCAATTTCTTAAAAATTATATACTTGGTTTATCTTCCACTTTCCTTTCCCTCAAAAACTAAATGTCTTTTAGCACATGTACCACCCCTAGAATTTCCAGTAAACCAGCACCAGCCTGAAGATCACATTCTCATCAAAGGGTGGAAAGAAGAAAAACTCAAGCCAGCCTGGGAAGGACCCTACCTTGTGCTGCTAATCACTAGGATCGCTGTTCATACAGCAAAAAATGATGGACTCATCACACCCAAGTCAAGAAAGTGCCACCCCCTCCAGAGTCATGGGCCATAGTCCCAGGGGAAAATCCTACCAAACTAAAGCTAAGAAAAATTTAACTCTTTTCATCTATTCTATTACTCTTTCTTCTTTCCTTGTTCTATTGCTGACTATTTAGTTATTAACATAACCAAGTCAATTTCATCTCAAACTATTGCATTTAATGCTTGCCTTGTTATACCCTGTGGAGACTTGCCAAGTCAAAGACAGCTTTCTACTTTAGAAAAGTACTTCTGTCCCTCCTGACTCTCCTCAGACTGGGCATTAGTAAACTAGGACCATTTAATCCAGGGAGATTTCAATAAAGACCCCAGTGCCAACCAGGAGTCTTGCCTCCCGATGTACAGCTTTCATGCCATAGTTGGTCCAACGTTCTGTGGACCAATAAAGAGCAAGGATGGACTGCTCCAACCAGTTTTTGTAATTTCCTAAAACCATACATTCATTTTACTAAAGGATCATAGAAGTTAAAGACTTAAAACAAACTTTAGCAAGATGCAAATGCCTGGTTAAAATGGATCAAATATTCCATCTGCATGTTAAACAAAAGCAATTGTTATGTTTGTGCACATGGCAGGCCAGAGGCCCAGATTATCCCCCTTCCACTAAGGTGGTCCTCCAGTTGACCAAGTGTAGGCTGCATGGTAGCTCTTTTCCAGGATTCTACAGCCTGAAGTAATAAGTCATGCCAAGCTCCCGCTATATCCTGAAGTCCAGCACCCTGCGGGTCAGCCCCTGAGGGCCATTCAGCTTCCATCTCCCAACACTAAGTTCACTTCATGTCTCTCATGACAGGGAGGAAACTTAGCATTCCTTGGAGACCTGAAGGGATGTGATGAGCTTAAGAATTTTCAAGAGCTTATCAATCAGTCAGTCCTTGTTCATCCCTGAGTGGATGTGTGGTGGTATTGTGGTGGACCTTTACTGGGCACTCTGCCAAATAACTGGAGTGGTACTTGTGCTTTAGTCCATTTGGCTATACCTTTCACCCTGGCATTTCATCAACCAGAGGGAGAAAAAATAAGACATCATAAAGCGAGAAAAGCCCCTTATGGGTCTTTCGACTCTTACATCTATTTAGATGCAATTGGAGCCCCGCAAGGAATACCAGATGAATTTAAAGCTTGAAATCAAATAGCTACAGGATATAAGTCAATATTTTAGTAGGTGACAGTTAATAAAAATGTATATTGGATAAACTACACCTATTACAACCAACAGCAATGAGCTTTTCATGAGTTAAAAGAAAAACTCAGGTCGGCCCCAGCCCTGGGGATACCTGACCTGACAAAACTTTTTACACTCTGTTTCAGAAAGAAAAAAAATGGCAGTTGGAGTTTTAACCCAGACTGTGGGGCCCTGGCCAAGGCCAGTGGCCTATCTCTCAAAACAACTAGACAGGGTTTCTAAAGGTTGGCCCCCATGTCTAAGGGACCTGGAAGCAATGGTACTGTTAGCACAAGAAGCAGATAAGCTAACTCTTGGGCAAAACCTGAACATAAAGTCACCCCATGCTGTGGTGACTTTAATAAATACCAAAGGACATCATTAGCTAACGAATGATAGACTAACTAGATACCAAAGCTTGCTCTGTGAAAATCCCCACATAACCATTGAAGTTTGCAACACCCTAAACCCTGCTACCTTGCTCCTGGTATCAGAGAGCCCAGTTGAACATAACTGTGTAGAGGTATTGGCCTCAGTTTATTCTAGTGGGCCCAGTCTCTGAGACCATCCTTAAACATCAGTAGACTAGGAGCTGTATATGGACGGGAGCAACTTCTCCAACCCCTGCAAAGTGACTCTGAAGAAGACAACAAGCCCTGCTCCAGTCACACCTGAAAGCTGACTGGTTGACACATGGTCGACACATGGGGAAACTCATCACGGGACCCATTTTCCTTAAAATTTGGACTTGTACACTAAGGACTTCAACTGACCTTCCTCAGACTGAGGACCGTTCCCAGTATATACATCAAGTCACTGAGGTAGGACAAAAGATTGCTACAGTCCTATTATTTTATGGTTATTACAAGTGTACCAGGACTCTAAAAGACACTTGTTTGTATAATGCTATTCTATCCAAGGTATGTAACCCAATAACCAACCTGATGTGTGTTATGACCCATTTTAAGCCTCCCATGATCATAGTTTTTAAAATAAGATTAAGGACTGGTCCTTTTCTAGGTGATACAAGTAAAGTAATAGCTAGGACAGAAGAAAGATGGGTCCCAAAACACATAACCCTAAAATTTAATGCTTGTGCCACTATCAATAGCAATTGGCATGGAATAGGATGTGGTTCTTCAAATTGAAAAAAAAAAAGATTTTATGGCAGGAAATAAGTATATCTGCCATGAATTAGTTTCATGTGCAAATGTGTGTAATTACTGGTCTTGTGCCATCTAGACTACTTAGAAAAAGAATGAAAAAGATCCTGTTTAGCTCCAAAAAGGAGAAGGCAGTCCCTCATGTACAAGTGGAAGCTGCAACCCCTTGAAATTAGTAATTATAAATCCCTTAAACCCAAGGTGGGAAAAAGGAGAACATGTATCTCTGGGCATCAATGGAAAAGGACTAGATCCTAGAGTAAATATCTTAGTAAAAGGGGAGGTTCGTAAACTCTCTCCAGAACCAGTATTTCAGACTTTCTGTGATGAACTAAATGTGCCAGTACCAAAGACTCCAGGAAAAATCAGAAATTTGTTTTTGCAATTAGCTGAGCATGTAGCCCAGTCTCTAAATGTCACTTCATGGTATGTTTGTGGAGGAACTATAATAGGAGATCAATGACCACAGGAAGCCTGAGAATTAGTGCCTATAGACCCAGTTCCTGATGAATTCCTGGCCCAAAAGAATCACCCTGATCATTTCTGGGTTCTACAAGTCTCCATTATTGGACAACATCGCACAGCTAGATAAAAAAAAGAATTCACTCATCCTGTAGGATGACTTAGTTGCCTGGGACAAAAACTGTATAATGGTACCACAAAAACAGTTACATGGTGGAGTTCAAACCACACAGAGAAAAATCCATTCAGTAAATTTCCAAAGTTGCAGACCGTTTGGGCCCACCCAGAATCCCACCAGGACTGGATGGCCCCCACCTGGGCTATACTGGATATGTGGACATAGAGCCTACACTAAGCTGCCTGACCAGTCAACAGGTAGTTGTGTTATTGGCACTATTAAACCATCTTTCTTCCTACTGCCCACAAAAACAGGCAAACTCCTAGGCTTCCTTGTCTATGCTTCCCGCAAAAAGTGAAACATAGCCATAGGTAATTGAAAAGATGATGAATGGCCTCCTGAAAAAACTATACAATACTGTGGGCCTGCCACTTAGGCACAAGACAGCTCATGGGGATACTGGACCCCCATTTACACGCTCAACCAAATCATACAGTTGCAAGCTGTCTTGGAGATCATCACTAATAAAACCGATAAAGCCTGTTCTGATCCGGCAAGAAACTCAGATGAGAAATGCTATCCATCAAAATAGATTAACTCTCAACTACTTGCTAGCAGCTGAAGAAGAAATCTGTGGAAAATTTAACCCTACCAATTGCTGCCTGCACATAGATGATCAGGGGCAAGTAGTCGAAGATATAGTTAAAGACATGGCGAAACTGGCACATATGCCTGTACAAGTGTGGCAAGGATTTGACCCTGAGGCCATGTTTGAAAATGGTTCCCAGTGCTAGGAGGATTTCAAACTCTTATAATAAAAATTACAGTAATAACAGGAACCTGCTTACTGATCCCTTGTTTACTACCTGTACTCATTCAAATGGTAAAAGGTTTCATTGCTACTCTAGTTCACCAGAATGCTTCAGCGCAAGTGTACTACATGAATCACCATTGATCTGTCATGCAGGAGGACATAGGTAGTAAGGATAAAGGTAAGAACTCCCACTAATAAAATGAGTGAGAGTCTCAAAGGGAGGGAATAAGAGAGGAGACCACCCCTCATATTGTCTTATGCCCAATTTCTGCCTCCAAAGAAAGGAGAAGTAAAAACTAAAAGGTAGAAATGAAATCCACAGGCAGACAGCCCGGTGCCACACCCTGGGCCTGGTAGTTAAAGATCAACCCCTGACCTAACTGGTTATGTTATCTCTAGATTACAGACATTGTATGGAAAAGCATTGTAAAAATCCCTGTCCTGTTCTGTTCTGTTCTGTTCTGATTACCGGTGCATGCAGCTCCCAGTCACATACTCCCTGCTCGTTCAATCGGTCACGACTCTCTCACACAGAACCCCTTAGAGTTGTGAACCCTTAAAAAGGACAGGAATTGCTCACTCGGGGAGCTCGGCTCTTGAGACAGGAGTCTTGCCAATGCTCCCAGCTGAATAAACCCCTTTCTTCTTTAACTCGGTGTCTGAGGGGTTTTGTCTGCAACTCTTCCTGCTACATTAGGGAAAGAAGGGGGAGAGTACTACATCAAGGGAACACCTCATGGGACAGAAGAATCTGAACAACAGCCTTCAGCCCTAGACCTTCCCTCTGACAGCGCCTACCCAAATGAGAAGGAACCAGAACACCAACCCTGGTAATATGACAAAACAAGTCTCTTCAACACCCCTCAAAAATCACACTAGTTCACCAGCAATGGATCCAAACCCAGAAGAAATCCCTGATTTACCTGAAAAATAATTCAAGAGGTTAGCTATTAAGCTAACCAGGGAGGGACCACAGAAAGGTGGAGTCCAATGCAAGAAAATCCAAATCCAGATTGAGGAAAACTTCCCCAGCCTTGCGAGAGACCTAGACAACCAAATATAAGAAGCATAAAGAATACTGGGGAAAATCATCACAAAAAGATCTTCGCCTAGGCACACTGTCATCAGGTTATCCAAAGTTAAGATGAGGGATAGACTCTTAAGAGCTATGAGACAAAAGCATCAGGTAACCTGTAAAGGAAAACTTATCAGATTAACAGCAGACTTCTCAGCAGAAACCCTACAAACCAGAAGGGATTGGGGATCTATCTTCAGTCTCTTCAAACAAAACAATTATCAGCCAAGAATTTTGTATCCAGTGAAACTAAGCATCATATATGAAGGAAAGATACAACCATTTTCAGACAAACAAATGCTGAGAGAATTCGCCATTACCAAACCACCACTACAAGAACTGCTAAAAGGAGCTGTAAATCTTAAAAAAAATCTTGAAAAAAGCATCATCAAAACAGAACCTCTTTAAAGCACAAATCACACAGGACCTATAACACAAAAATACAAGTTAAAAAGCAAAAACAAACAAACAAACAAAAACAAAAAACACAAAGTACACAAGCAACAAGAAGCATGATGAAAGCAATGGTACCTCATATTTCAATATTAACATCGAATGTAAATGGCCTAAATGCTCCACTTAAAAGATACAGAACCACAGAATGGATAAGAACTCACCAACCAAATATCTGCTGCCTTCAGGAGACTCACTAACACATAATGACTCACATAAAAGCAAAGGGGTGGAAAAAGGCATTCCATGCAAATGGACACCAAAAGCGAGCAGGGGTAGCTATTTTCATATCAGACAAAACAAACTTTAAAACAACAGTGGTTAAAAGAGACAAAGAGGGACAGTATCCAATGGTAAAACGCCTTGTCCAACAGGAAAATATCACAATCCTAAACATATATGCACCTAACACTGGAGCTCCCAAAGTTATAAAATTACTAATAGACCTAAGAAATGAGATAGACAGCAACACAATAATAGTGGAGGACTTCAATACTCCACTGACAGCACTAGAGAAGTCATCAAGACAGAAAGTAAATAAAGAAACAAAAAATTGACACTATATCTTGGAACAAATGGATTTAACAGATACATAAAGAACACTTCATCCAACAACCGCAGAATACACATTCTATTCAACAGTGTATGGAACTTTCTCCAAGATAGATCATATGATAGGCCATAAAATGAGCCTCAATAAATTTAAGAAAATTGAAATTAAATCAAGCACACTCTCAGACCACAGTGGAATAAAACTGGAAATCAACTCCAAAAGGGACCTTCAAAACCATGAAAATACATGGAAATTAAATAACCGGCTCCTGAATGACCATTGGGTCAAAAATAAAATCGAGATGGAAATTTAAAAACTCTTAGAACTGAACGACAATAATGATCCAACCTATCAAAACCTCTGGGATACAGCAAATGTGGTGCTAAGAGGAAGGCTCACAGCCTACATCAAAAAGACTGAAAGACCACAAACTGACACTCTAAGGTCACACCTCAAGGAACTAGAGAAGCAAGAACAAACCAAACCCAAACCCAACAGAAGAAAGGAAATAACCAAGATCAGACCAGAACTAAATGAAGTTGAAACAAGAAAAAATAAAAGATAAATGAAACACAAGTCTGGTTCTTTGAAAAGATAAATAAAATTTATAGACCATTGGCAAGATTAACGAAGAAAAGGAGAGAGAAAATCCAAATAATCTCACTAAGAAAGGAAACAGGAGATATTAAAACTGACACCACTGAAATACAAAAGATAATTCAATGCTAATATGCACACCTTTATGCACATAAACTAGAAAACCTAGAAGAGGCAATGGATAAATTCCTGGAAAAATACAACCCTCCTAGCTTCAATCAGGAAGAATTGAATACCCTGAACACACCAATAACAAGCTGCAAGATTGAAATGGTAATTTAAAAATTACCAACAAAAAAAAAGTCCAGGACCAGACAATTCACAGCAGAATTCTACCAGACACTGAAAGAATTGGTACCAATACTTTTGACACTATTCCACAAGATAGAGAAAGAAGGAACCCTCACTAATTCATTCTATGAAGCCAGCATCACCCTAATACTAAAACCAGGAAAGAATATAACCAAAAAAGAAAACTACAGAACAATATCCTTGATCAACATAGATGCTAAAATCCTTAACAAAATACTAGCTAACTGAATCCAACAACATATCAAAAGATAATCCACCATGATAGCTTAACATACGCAAGTCAATACATGTGATACACCACATAAACAAAATTTTAAAACAAAAATCACATGATCATCTCAAGTGCATATGTGTGTGTGTGTGTATGTGTGTGTTTCTATGTTTAAATTTTTTTCAACAAGTTGCCCAGTTCATTTTCATCACTGACTTGGAAGTGTACGGTAGGAGAGAGAGAGAAATGAGGTGGACATAACAGTTAAGAGAAGATCGATAAGGTTTTTCTTTGTTTGTTACTTTTCTGAGCAAAAGTATATGAAATTTATCCTGAAGGCTCTAAAGAGTCTACAGGACAAAACATGATGTCACTCCCAAACAAGAAAATCTTCAGTGGCTCCCTCAACACTATTACTTGTAGGATAAAATTCCTGTATAATACTGCCTTGCCCACTTTTGTAGCAGCAGCTCTTTTTTTTAAAAAAAACCACCTCATCAGATTTAACCACTTACAGTTACCTGAGAGTAACCATTATTTCCTTCCTTCTACTTTCCCTCCTTCCATCATTCCTCAAATATTTATTGTATATTTACTCTCAATAATTGTGGCACTTTTAACACTTTACTTTCCAATTGTCTTTATATTCTTCCCCCTCACCACAAATGAACTATACAATTTCTTGATGGCAGGAACAAGCCTGATTCATCAGGTCCTCAATAAGTATTTGTTAAATGAGTAAATGAGCAAATGAGATAGATTTAGACCTATTTCTTTCTCATTAAAAACTGATATAGCTGAGATATGTGGCCCCAATCAAATCTCATGTTGAACTGTAATCCCCAGTGTTGGAGCTGGGGCCTGGTGGGAGGTGACTGGATCATGGGGGTCGATATTCATGCATGGTTTACCACCATCCCCTTCATGCTGTTCTTATGATAGTGAGTTCGTTTTCAGGAGATCTGGTTATTTAAAAGTGCATAGCACCTCCCCAACCTCTTGCTCCTGCTTCAGCCATGTGACATGCCTGCTTCTCCTTCACCTTCTGCCATAATTATAAGTTTCCTGAGGCCTCCCCAGAAGTTGAGCAGGTCATGCTTTCTGTACCTCCTATGGAACTGTAAACCAATTAAACCTCTTTTCTTTAAAAATCACCCAGTCTCAGGTATTTCTTTATAACAATGCAAGAATGGACTAATATAAAAACTAGTGTATAGCTATAATCTTCCACCACTGTATTGGAGAAACAACTCATCAACTTTTTTTACATCTATATTCTGACATTGATAATTCAATATATAGGAAGAAAAATAAGATTTCTTTTAGACATTATGTATATTATTTCATGTATTTTTGGAATGATATTGTGAAGTAAACATAGTCTCTACTAGATAGTAAGCATTGTGTAAATGAAAGCTGCCTTTATTACTATGACAGTTGAACCTAAGTAAATTAGAATTTCATGACACTGCTTTAGGTTGTTCTTAATAACTTGTAAAATGGAACTTAAACTTATTTTTTCTCTTTTCATTTCTCATCTTAACCTCCCTCACCTCCATTCCCCAAATTTCTTCTTTTGTCTGCCTATGTTTTGGCCTTCCAATGACCTTAATGATGTTTCTGAGACCATACAGCTTAATCAGTGTCATTTAGGGTCCCAATACTTTCTGTATAACAATCTTAATATTTATTTAAAATCTGAATGTCCATTTCAAAAAAATCCTAACAGTAATAATAAATATATATACACAAACATATCCCCTCCTTTAGTACTGGATATTTCTGTTTACTTTTATAGTAATTCAAAGTGCAGTATCAGTATGTCTTATAATTAAACCCAAAGCCCTCTTTGAAAGGCACCAAAGTAATTGAAATACTCACCACTGGTTGGGAGATGATTTACCAGCTCTGTATATTCCTCATATGTAACCTCAATCCCCATATCTTTCAGGAAATTGTCCAGGTTACAGATCTCAATTTTTTCTTTGAAGACACAGAAAAGTACATAACAAGAAATTATGATTTTTTCTAATGAGTCTGAAGTATGAAAACATGGTGCTTTACTATCATTAAGAAAAACAAACAGTGCGAATTGTTTATTAGAATAATGAGAATTAAAATAGAAATCATTCCCTTCATTATGCTTCAGTGTGTGATGATAAATGAATGGCTGAAGACACAGTAAAAATTATTGGGCATTATATGATAACATAGACAATCAGTCCATATAAATTTTACCTGAAAGCAGTGGCTTAATTTGAGACTAACTTCATATATTAGTTACCATTGTTGACTATATTCACCTGATCACAATAAATATTTCACATGTTGATTTTTCCATAGATATTTAGGTTGTAACCAAGTTCGCATTAGCAATATAAAAATTTTTTTCATTTTCAGTATCTTCAAATTCTATAGTCTTACCAAAAACAAACAAACAAAAAAGATTTCTGCCATAATGTAGATGAACACATGAAAGAATAGGAGTTTTTCTTCCCATGAAAAATATTCTCATAAGTAACCCTAAAGGCTGGCAGTGAAGACACATGCTTTTCTCCTTTTCTTGCCAAGATCCCTTTAAAAAAATTGAAATGATTAAAATAAGGGGAAAAGGTGATAAACTCATAATAAATTCAAAGAGAATAAATATGGAAGGGGAGATGTGGGCATAAGTAGAAAAGAAGTTTGTATTTACGAAAGCAAAGTATGTTCATTTATTTATTCATTTATTAAACATTTGATTGTTTAATGTCTTCTGTGTACCAGGCACTATCCTATGTGCTAGGGATATGGTAGCGAACAAAACAGAAATTCTCTGTCTCAAGTAGTTTACACACTACTTTGGGGAGACATATAACAAAGAAGTAAACAAGTAAATACAAATTGATAAAACAGAGTGGAGGAAACCACAGTCTAGACTACTCAAAGGAGGAGGATCTAGGTATATAGAAGTAAAGATGTGAAGGAAGCCAATTTGCCCAGAAAAAAAAAAAAAAAAAAACAGAAAAGCTCAATGCTCAGTTTTGGCAGGTACTAAGTTTAAAATTAAGAAGCCAGGAAGAAGGGAAAATTTGAAAATAAAGAGATTAAATGAAAGTCTGCCTATGGAACATTTGTACCAGCCAGTCTCAACCTCCGCTTCTCCAAAATCCCTGAGTCACAGAACAGGCAGTTTAGCATTTACTCCCTAACCGAAATACTGGAGAACTCTCCAGCAACAGAATGAAAACCACAGCTGTTAAGGTGGATTTTCATGACTGAGAATAAAGCCCAACTAATTTTGACATTTAAAGGGCCTCTGAACTAACTGTTGCCTCTTTACCTTCTCTCTCTGAAGCAAAGCTTGGCAGAGAACACATTTCATTCATTTCATTCATACACAGGGCTTTTATTCATGCTGGAAACCTAAGAGCTCAACCAATCCACAAATACAAAAACAAGACAAACTCTTACTGGCTACCAGGTATGATCTGTTCAGTCTCTCATTCTTAACTACATAAATAGATGATTAAGGAACGGAAAGATAATATAAACCAACAAAGATCTCTAATATGCTAAAAGAGATTCTGGAAGATAGTATACTCATAATGCATGAATGTGAGACTATGTGAAATGAATAAAAAGGAGGCACCCTTAGAAGTTAAAAATTATTAGTAAGAACTTCAAGATTCTGGAAAAAAATTAAAAGTAAGATTGCCAAACTTAAAAAAAAATAGGTCTTCAGAGAGACACAAGCACCTTCAAGTTTAGAAAGCCCACAGAGTTCTAAGCAAAATGTATGAAAAAGATCCACAACTGAACTCATCATTGTAAAATTTCAGATTTCCAAGATAAGGAGAAAAGTCTTGCCTCAAAGAGAAAAGAAATAACAATTAGGCCAGGCGTGGTGGCTCACACCTGTAATCCCAGCACTTTGGGAGGATGAGGTGGGCAGATTATCTGAGGTCACAGGAGTTCGAGACCAGTCTGGCCAACATGGTGAAACCCCAACTTTACTAAAAATATAAAAATTAGCCTGGCGTGGTGGCGGCTACCTGTAATCCCAGCTACTTGGAAGGCTGAGACAGGAGAATCGCTTGACCGCGGGAGGCAGAGGTTGCAGTGAGCCGAGATCCCACCACTGCACTCCAGCGTGGGCAACAAGAGCAAAACTCAGTTTTGAAAAAAAAAGAAAAAAGAAAAGGAACATATCTTAGGTTGCTATTAAACTTCTCATCAGCTACATTGGATTCTTATAAATAATGTTCACGTTTTTTAAAATTCTGAAGGAAAATAAGATCGAACTTAGAATTATATTCCCGAATAAACTATCATTATAGACAATATAATAGAATAGAATCCATTATATGGAATGAGTAAGAAGCTGGAAGATGTTATTAATGTGGCCAAGAGCTCATTGGTTCCATCATTTGACAAGAAAAAAAGAAAAAGAAATCCCAGTAGAAATTTCAGGAAAAAAATTTATAGTATACATATGAACAAAACTTAAACTAAAATGTGACATAACACTGAGGTATTGATACTGATAAAAGGAAGAACCCAGGACATCAGGATATTCTCCTTTGGGTAGCACAGATTTCATAACACTAAAAGAAGTGACTACATTACTAAACCACTAATAAACTTAGAAACTTTAAAAGTATACATATACACATATCTTAGATATATACATATGAGTACATATACATATATACATAGCTGTAGATATATACATATAAGTACATATACACATATCTGTAGAGACATAATTTTATGTAGATATACTTTAAAATAATACCTGTACATTTAAAAATTGTATATGTATTATATATCCATAGATATATACATATAATTATATAACCTTAACAATGAAAGAGTAAAACCAACAGGTTTCTGGAAATTGAAGTTAATGAGGATTAAAGGTACTAATATCCTTTGATTCTACGGTAGAGAGTCAAGAGATACTGTCAAAAGGATATGGAAGAAGAAAGAGAGGCTAGTGTTTATTATTTAAAGTTACAAATTCAGTGAACAGACGAAGTGAAACTAATCTCTTAAGTATAACAACTTGAGAAAGGGAAGGGATATGGAAGCTATGTCAGGAGTGAAATCATCAGCAGCAGCAGCAGGGAGTCAATAGCTAACATCTAGAGCTGCAGATTTTAGAGTGTTGTCTGCAGACCCTCAGGAATTGCCAAGATCCTTTCAGGGGACCCACAAGGTCAAAGCTATTTTCATAACAGTAATTAGACAGTAATTATTTGCCTTTTTCATTGTGTTGACATTTGTACTGATAATACAAAAGCGAAAGTATGTAAAACTGATGGCATCTGATTACAGATCAAGGCAGAAGTACCAAATCAGTGCTGGTAGTCATTATATTCTTCACTGCCATGCATTTGTGGTAAAATAATAAACAATAAAAACCAATTTTACTTAAGAATACCTTGATAATTATATGTCTTTTGAGTATTTTTGTATGATGAAATAAAGACAGTACTTCTACATACAGAACAAAAAGAATTTTCTTGGGCAAAAGCATGCCGTGTTAAGTTGTGAGCTGAACCAGCTGCTTTCTTCATGGACAACATTTTTATCTGAATGACAGGAAAACTATACTTATTCAGACATGGATATGTCTTGAAAATGAGTAAAGGAAGTAATGGAAGATATCTTGAAAATGAGTAAAGCAAACCCATCAGACTTCAAGGAAAACAACTGAAAATGTTTGTTGTCGATGATAAAATTCAAGTTTTTAAATGAAAATAATTTTGGAGAACTCGCATCTGCCATCATGAGCCTAAGAACTTCCCAAAGGTTAAAGACCCTTCTTAAAAGACTAGTGGTTATACAGATGAATGTGATCTCTTTAAATATGTAGTGAAATGTGTGAACATTTGGAAGCTCTATAAACCTCAATGATCCAGTACAGTTATGCACCACAAAATGATGTCTGGATCAATGATGAACTGCATATTCTGTAGTAGTCCCATATAATTATAATACCGTATTTTTACTATACCTTTTTATGTTTAGATACACAAATATCCATGTGTGTTACAATGGCCTATAGTATTCAGTACAGTGGCAAGCTGTACGGGTTTGTAGCCTGTGAGCAATATAGTCTCCAAGTAATAGGTTACATCATACTAGATTTGTGTAAGTAAACTCGTGATGTTCTCATGATGACAAAATTGCACAATGACAAAATTACATAACAATGCATTTTTCAGAATGTAGCCCCATCATTAAGCAATGCATGACTATATTTTCCAAATAACAAAATAATTATAAAAAATAATTATACAAGTATTTTTAAAAATCTGGTTAATGAGCAAAATAGCCAAGTCGATTTTAACATAAAGTATAAAAAGTTCACTAATAGGTTTTTGGAGTCTACATTGCAATTAACCTTTAAGAAACTGCCACTAGTGGAGTTTTGGTGTAATCTCAAAGAAGAATATTCACCATTATCTGAAAAGGTAATTATTCTCTCTTTTCCAACTATATATTTATGTAAGACCAGATTTTCATCATATACTAACCAAAACAACCTATCATAACAGATTAAACACAGAAGCAGATATAAGATTCCAATTAGACATTAAAGTAATTGACAAAAATGTAAAATAATGCTCCTTTTCTCACTAAATATTTTGAAAAAAATATTTTTAATGAAAGCATGAAATTTATGTAAACACGTAATTGGTTTACTAATATTATTTTAAACAAATCATTAAATAAATGTTGTACAATTTTCTCAGTTCTAGTATGGTAAATATCAACAGATACAACTCACATAAACTAAAGCTCTTTGGGATCCTCAATAATTTTTAAGAATGAAAGAGTCTGAACACCAAAAGATCTGAAAGTCACTACTGTAAATAAATCAGTATATAGTACTATAAGCATATTATTTAAATCTATAGAAGTGATTAAAAGAACCAAAACCAGAAGCATTCAGAAGTGGTTTTCTCAAGGGAAGTGTGACTGGAGATGGGAAAAGATAGAATAAGGATGTGTTTCATTTTATTTTTAGCCTTTCTGTACCTTTTAATTTTTAACCATTTTTAGTAAATGGTAAAAATAGCCTATTAATAAAATACAAGGATAAACAAAAATATAGAAAAATACAGAAAGGAGCATACTGCTTTTATCAGTCTTCACATGGCAATTTTTTGCTCACCTTTAAGCATCTTCACAACCCCTGTCAATGTATTCATATCCATATCTTCATCAGCTATAAGGTAAAATAAATTCACATATATAAGCATTGATATTCAAAAAATAACTCATATTTGGTAATTTTTACCATTTCCTCTAGAATTTCCTCACCTGTTGTTTTTACTTCCTCATCTCTATAACAGAGAAAATAATACTACCTACCTCACAGGCTTTGAGTAAGCATTAAAAGAGACAGAAGAAGTACTTAGACTTATGCCTAGCACATTGCATATGCAAAAAAAAATAGCCATTAATGTTTTTATTTTTAAAAGTAATAGAAGTAGAGTCTACATCTATTCTTCTGATATAAAAAAGAGTCATATCATATATCTTTTCTCATTTGAATATAATACTGATATATTTATAACATCTTTTAAAAGTATAAAATCTATTTTATTAAATTTCCTATCTAATCTCTACATGTAATATATAACCCGGGGGCTTGTTACAGTGGCCTGGAGAATAGTTTTTCATGGAGAGTAGCCAATCAAATATTCCTAAATATACGGAGAGAAGAAACTCTATAATTAATGTTTCTGCTTTCACATTTGGTAAGGTCCATAAAAAGAAGTTAGGGGAGATATGATTTTAATTAGCAAACAGTTACAAATAATGGCAGCATGACCTGATGCTACCCTCTGGCCCCCATATATGTGTCAGATAATTATCTGTGTGGAAAGAAAACAATAAATACCAATTGTACAGTAAAAGAATATGTAAATACAACTTACATGAACATACACATGATCTTCAAAACTATAATTAGTCTCATAAGACCAAGAGAGTAAGAATCAGTGATAAGACTCTTTGGTAATATGCTCTCAAACAGACTCTAGGTAATGTGACTGCTGCAAATAAGTCATGCAATTTCTGATTATTTGCTAGAAGACTAGGAGGTTTTTTTGAAGTTTCTTAGCTGACTGTGATTTAAAAAGTTTTGTTCTGTGAATTAAGGAAAGTAAATAATTTTTTAAACTTTTTATTTAAATTTTTGTGGGTACATAGTAGGTACATATATTTATGAGTTACATGAGATGTTTTGATACAGGTATGCAATGTATAACAATCATATCATGTAACATGGGATATCCATTCCCTCAAACTTTTATCTTTTGTGTTACAAACAATCCAATCATAATCTTTTAGTTATTTTAAAATGTACAATTAAATTATTGTTGACTATAGTCACCCTGTTGTACTATCAAATACGAGGTCTTATTCACTCTTCCTAACTACTTTTTTTGTACCCATTAACCAATCCCATCTCCCCAACACCCTCCCATTACCCTTTCCAGCCTCTACCCTCTATCTCCATGAGTTCAATTATTTTGCTTTTTAGATCCCAAAATAAGTGAGAACATACAATGTTTGTCTTCCTGTGCCTGGCCTATTTCACTTAGCATAATGACCTCCAGTTCCATTCATATTGTTGCAAATGACAGGATCTCATTCTTTTTTATGGCTGAACAGTACTCCATTGTGTATAAGTACCACATTTCCATTACTCATTCACCTGTTGATGAGCACTTAGGTTGCTTTAAGGAAAGTTAATACTTTTTTAACGTAAAAACCCAGATTCAAAGGACAGGGAGATATTCTACCTCTTAATGAGTAGAATGGCAAAATAAAATTATAAAGAATTGGGAAGAATTATTATAGTCAGTCTTGAAAATAATCTATCATGTATAGATACACAGACAGCAATAAAGAAAATGTGGCCAAATAACTAACATTTGTGAATATGGATGTTGGGTAAGCAGATGTTCATTGTATTATTTCTGCAAATTTTCTGCAGGTTTAAAATACTTGAAAATAAAATCTGAGAGGAAACTTTGCAGATTTTTCTCCATGCACCACCTCCAGGTGCTCATGGCAGAAAGATTGGGGCATGGCAGAGGATCAGAAAGTGCTTTCCACATTGAAGCCAGACTGGAGGAGAGGAGTAACTGCCATCATGTGAAAGACATAAGGTCTGCATGGGCCCTTTTTTCATAAGGCTCAAAAACCGTATGCTGCTGGGGAGGGGCAACAAATTCTGTCACTCTCAGGGCACAAATCACGAAACAAATTGGGGGGTGGTGACGGGGGAAGTGGTTAATTAAAAAACTCTCCCCCTGAGAGAGAAGTAGGATACCATCTTGGGCTAGGATCCTATGCCAATACCAAGTAAAGATTTCCAACTACTGGAAAAGGGACAAGAAGCTGTCTCCCACACAAGGCCCACTACAATGCAATGCAGTGTTTGGCTGCCTCAGAGAGGAGGCATACAATAAAAAGAAAAATTAAAGGCAGCTAAAGAAAAAGAACGTATTACATATAGAGGAAAAGTATTGCAGCATACTTCTCAATAAAGGCTATGCAAGATAAAATATTACGAAGTTATACCTTTAAATTATTAGAATACTAGGAGAGAGGAGAAGTTGTTGACCCAGAATTCTATATGAAGTGAAAACACCTTCCAAAATGAAGGAAAAATATCTTTCAAACCTATGGAGAGACTCGCATGGCAAGGATCCCCAGGGGGGCTTAAGTTGCTAATAGCAACAACTATGTAAGTGAGTAATCTTGGAAGTGAATCCCCCAACCTCAGTGAAACCTTCAGATGACTGCAACCCTAGCCTATATCTTAACTGCAATCTCATCACAGATCCTAAGCCAGAACCACCCTTATGCCACTCCCATATTCTTGATCCACTGAAGCTGTGGGCAAATAAGTGGTTCTCATTTGAAGCCATTAAGTGTTGGGGGTAATTTGTTATATACAAATAAGTAATTAATACTTGTTAAATAGGTAAAATAGGCCATAAAATAAACTTCAACAAATTCAACAGAACACAAATTATACAGAGTATGATCTCTGACCAGAACAAAATTAAACCAGAAATCCAAAACAGAAAAATATCTCAAAACTACACAAACATTTGGAAATTCAATAACACACTAAATAACCCGTAAGTCAAAGAGGAAATCATAAGAATAATTAGAAAATATTTTTAATTGAATGATAATAAAAATACAATAAAATTGTAGGATACATTTAAGTAGTACTGAAAGAAAAAGTGGGTAGTATTTATGGTTACACTAGAAAGAAAGCTATCAAGACAGTGATCAAATCTACTTGACAAAACTAGAAAAAGAACAATATTAACCTAAAGCAAGAACAAGGAAGGAAATAAAGAACAGAAGTTGGTAAAATTGAAAACAGAAAACTGACAGAATAAATCAATGAAACTAAAAGCTGGTTTTAATAAATAAAATTGGTAACATGATAAAAAAAAAACAGAGAATACACAAGTAATCAATAGTCAGGAATAAAAGAGGGGAAAATAACTACGGTTCCTGCAGGCAATAAATAGGTAATAAGCAAGTATTATGAGCAACTTTATGTCCATAAAGGTCCTATCTAAACAAAATGAACAAATTTCTTGAAACACAAAGTATCAAGGATCTCT
>NW_012101448.1:157547-158575 GCF_000951045.1 Mandrillus leucophaeus
ATACTATAAAACACTGATGAGATAAATCAAAGATAAATAAAGACATATACCTTGTCACAGATTAGAAGATTCAATATTGTTAAATTGTCAATTTTCCCAAATTGATTGATTAAATGCAATGCTAATAAAAATCTTAGCAGAAATTTTTGGTAGAAATTGACAAGCTGATTCTAAAATTTATATGGAAAAGCAAAAAATAAAAAAAAAATCAAAAATACAATAGTCAAAACAATTTTGCAAAAAAAGAACAAAGTTGGTAGACTGGCAGTACATAACTTCAAGACTTATGATAAAAATACATTAAAGGATACACACAAAAATCAATGGAACTGAATAGATCATCCAGAAATAAAGCCACATACATATAGGCCACATACATATAGAAGGGCAAAGGCAGTTCAACGGTAAAGAATAGTCCATTCAACAAATGGTGCTGGTTCAACTGAATATCCATATGTTTTTAAAAAAGAACTTCAACCCATGTATTATAACATATGCAAAAACCAGGTCAAAATGATCACAGATCTAAATGTAAAATTTTAAACTATAAAACTTCTAGAACTCTGCTGCCCTATACGGTAGCTGCTAACTACATGCAGTTGTTGAACATTTGAAATGTGTATTGTCTGAAGTTAGGCATATTATAATAGTAAAATATCCAATAGACTTAAAAAACTTAGTATGAGAAAAGGAAAGTAAGATATTTCATTAATAAGTTTTTATACTGATTGCAAGTTTAAATGATAATCTTTAGGATATTTTTATTTAAAATCTATTTTTAAATAATTTTTTTTACCTCTTTCAAGTTTTATTAATGTAGCTATTAGAAAACCTAAAATTACATATGAGGATTGCCTTATATATCTATTGGACAGCACTGGTCTAGAAGAAAACATAGTAGAAAATTTTTGCATCTTTGGGTTAGGTAAAGATTTCTTAGATACAGCACAAAAGCACTATCTACAAAAAAAAGTTTCCAAAAACACTGGTAAGAAAATGAAAAGATAAGTAACAGACTGAGAAGAAAT
>NW_012101448.1:163480-164980 GCF_000951045.1 Mandrillus leucophaeus
AAAAAGAAATAGATAGGCCAAATATTCATGTATCTATTAAAGAAATTAAGTGAATACTTAAAACCTCCAATCAAGAAAATTCCAGGAGAGGAAAGCTTCAATGACAAATTCAATCAAACATTTAAGGAAAAAATAACACCAACTCTACACAAGCTCTTCCAGAAAACAGGAGAGGAAGGGACGTTTTCCAATTCTTTCTATGAGAGCAATATTACCCTAACACTGTAACCACACAAAGATAGTATAAGATAAAAAGGTACAATCTGACCAAATTCAATGGCTTATGCCTGTAGTCCCAGCTACTCATGAGACTGAGGCAGGACGATCACTTGAGTCTAGGAGGTTGAGCCTGCAGTGAGTCACGATCATGCTACTGCACTCCAGCCTGGGCAACTGTCTCAAAAACAGAAAACAAATAAGCAAACCAAACCAAAACAAAAACCCTACAATCTAGAATTCATCATGAACTTAGGTACAAATATCCTCAAAAATATTTTCAAATTGAATCAAGGAATATATTTAAGAGATAATACATTATAACCAAATAAGGGTTATCCTAGGAGTGCAAAATAGGTTTAATATTAGAAAGTGAATTAATGTAATTTACTATATTAACTAAATAAGGAAAAAAAACCTGATGGATGCAGATAAAGCATTTCACATAATTGAGTATCCATACATGATAACTCTCAGGAAACTAGGAATTAAATAAAATTCCTTCAACCTTCAATAAAGGGCATTGACAAACACATAACATCATACTGAACGGTGAAAGACTGATTTCTTTCCCCCTAAAAGTGGGAACAAGGGAAGGATATCCAGTTTCATCACTCCTATTCAATATTGTGCTGGAAGTCCTAGAAAGTACAATAAGGCAAGGAAAACAAAGGGCATGTGGATGTAGATTAGAGAAAAAAAAGAAATAAACCAGCCTCTATTCATAGAGACATATATATTTTCAAAGAAAATTCTAAAGATTCTTCCAAAAAAGGTAAAACTAACAGGTGAATTTACAGGCCAATCTATAAAAATCTATGATGTTTTTATATACTAGCAATAAATAACTGGAAACTGATTTTTGAATTGTCATGTACAATACTACCAACAATCATGAAATACTTAAGTATAAATCAAGCAAAATATGTATAAGATCTGTGTGCTATCAGTACCATAGGAAATGTAAGAAAATCATACACATACATAAAAATCTGTGTGCTAAGGCTGGGCGCAATGGCTCACACCTGTAATCCCAGCACTTTGGGAGGCCAAGTCAGGTGGATCATGAGGTCAGGAGTTCAAGACCATCCTGGCCAATCTGATGAAACCCTGTCTCTACTAAAAATACAAAAATTAGCTGGGAGTGGTGACGCATGCCTGTAATCCCAGCTACTCAGGAGGCTGAGGCAGAAGAATTGCTTGAACCCATGAGGCGGAGGTTGCAGTGAGCTGAGATCGTGCCACTGTACTCCAGCCTGGTGACAGAGTGAGACACCATCTCAA
>NW_012101448.1:166415-170551 GCF_000951045.1 Mandrillus leucophaeus
CAATGGAATACTATTTAGCAAAAAGGGCAGGGAACTGATACATTCAACACCACTGATGAATCTCAAAACCTTATTGAGTAAAGCAGCCATACACAAAAGATTACATATGTAAGATTATACTGTATAATTCCATTTACAGAAAGTTCTATATCAGGCAAAACTAATCAATGGTGATAAGAATGTGGTAGAAGTGCGTGGTTTGTTTCAGGGGAGGAATAAGTAACTAACTGGCAAGGAGCATAAGGGAATTCTCTGGGAAGGTGTGTGTGTGTGTGTGTGTGTGTGTGTATGTGTGCGTGTGTGTATATATATATATCCCGATTGCAGTGTGAGTTTTTGATGACTGTCAAAACTCATCACCCATATCTACGAATATTGTTTTCCTTTATTCTGTAGCTGTGATTTACTTTCAAATGACAGAAAAGCAAAGAAACTTGGTGACTCTATTCCTGACTAGATAGATTATTCAATTCTGTTATTTACTCTTATTCACAACACTTCTCCCCAATCGCATTGGAAAATAAAGACTGGTTAATTTCAAAGTGTCTCAGGGGTGTGTTATTGCTGTATTTAGAATTATCTTTCCCCCAGTTGTTGCAAATAATATTTCTTACATATTTATTGAATGAAAAAAAAGCTCATCATATTGTAACCTTAATCTGTGGTTTTATTGTATGTACATTATACCTCAATTTTTAAAAATGAAAACAGGGCAAAAATATAGGTGTGTATAGTCATTAAAGGTTTTTGAACAGCAGAGTAGCACATTAAAAACTATGCTTTAGGGAGAATAATCTGGCAGCAAGGTGAATCAAGTACTAATGTCTAAGAAGTTTACTATTGCTTAGCCTGTCAAATAATAAGTAGCAGGACTTTTATAATGGTATAAAAATATTTTTAAAAAATATTTAGCTTAGACAATTCAAATAATTATAGAATCAGAAACTCCCACAGAAAAGTCTCCAAAATCATAAGCTTAATAGTATCTGACACCCACAATGAGCTATTTTAAAGCCTCACCAGTAGCTGACAGGTGGTCTAGTAGATATTGTTGTTCTTCTTCTGTAAGTTTTATATCCATGTTTTTCAAAATAGCATCCACATTACTGACATCAATCTTCCCTCCTTTAGGAAACAAGTATAAGGAAATAAGGGAATAAGGAAAATATCAAATCTACAACAGCATGAAGTTCACATGTTATAAGTCCTACTTACTGCTTGAAATAATGAAAGAAAATTATCCCTTGGTCTTTATTGTACTTTAGGACACAAATCCTTAACTTTATAAAAATGAATAAAACATCTTGATCAAATAATTAATTAATATGGCAATGCAGAAACCAAACTGAGTAATTATAATCAATAAAGGCCTTGAAAAGTTGAGTTGGAAGGCTTGATTTTACTTGAGTTACCAACTTTACAGTCTCTATTTATTAAATTAAAACAATATTTCAAGGTATGACTTTTCATGAATATCTATAATTTTGTGATTTTTATACTTGTCAAGATTATTACGAAATCTAAAAATAATAAAATGGCCTGTTGTTGCAAAAGCATAGTATTACTAAATATTTTTTCAGATGTAGATGTAGCCAGAAGGAATCTCAGGTAATAAGAAATGGGCATATAATAACAAAATAACATGGAAGGGAAACGATTAAACTAGTTGTCTGAGAAATAAAATGGGTATTTTAAAATAAATGTATTGTCTCTATGTTTACCAAATGAACTATATTTTTAAAAATATACAAAAAGAATGTTGCCACAGATAATACTATAAGTTTTAGAAGTTCATTTTACTTATTCATATCTTTAGCTCTTAACATAGTGTCCAGCACTGTCTAGTTATTCAGTAAATATTTGATTAATTAACAAACTTTTAACTCACCTGTGGGTGCACTATCTTTTATTCCTTTCTTCTTCTTCACTTTATTATCAGCTACAAAATAAAGAACTAATTATATCACAATTACAGTAAGTTTTATCAAATCATTAATGTTAAACATAGCAATTCTGGGATGTTGTATATTTTGACCTATAACCTCATTTAATTAAAAATAAGTATAAGACATAGGAAAAAAGAAGGCTTTCAAGAATCATTAATGAAGATTCTTGTTTCTGAGATTTAATGAATCAATCACAAAATAAGGCACCTTTTAAATACATAATAGACCAAAAAACAGTATTCAAGTTTTGTAATATCTTTCAGAACTCAACATGAGTTCCTTTTTAGATGATGGAGGGAAGATGATTCATCTCATCTATTCATTCTGCTAATGTAAGGAGATAGGGATATGGTACTTTTTTCTCTTATTATCTAACAAAAATAAACTTTTAAGTAATCCATTTTAGTGAGCTTTCTCTTCTAATTTGTGTGTACCAACCGAGAAAAATGTGCTTTTATTCCATTAGGAGCCCTAGAAGTCAGCAAGACTCATAGACTTTTTTGAGAAACCATAGCAAGGAGAAAGTAGAGAAGAATTGCAAGCACTGATATCTAAGAAGAAAGGTCTCTGATAGCCACCAAATTTTCCACAGCCCCAGTATGGCATGCAAGAATAGCAAAATATTTTCCATGACACAGTGAAGGGAACAGAGGCTGGTAAGAGTCAAAAGCCCCAAAGCAGCCTGGCAGTCAAGCTAAGAGTGCAAAGTAACCAGTGCAAGTGCATGCAAGATATAATGCCAGATTAAAATTCAGATTATTCAGTTAGTGCCAACATGAAAGGACAACGATAAATGAGGATCAAAACAGACATATTATCATAAAAATATCTGAATAGCGGGCACCTCCTTTTCCCCATGCACCTCCACATAAGTCTCCCAGAACATAGATGCAACCCTCTGGAGAAGGGAAAAATGAGAACATCTTGATTTAACTTACAAAAATGCTGATTAGAACATAATTTATACCAGTAGCTAAGATCACTCAGAACACAGACTCACATGTGCAAAAACTTTAACATTTTTAATTCAACCAAGATAAGATAGAAAAATAAAAACAGTCCAGATTTTGTACTCATGAGTTTATGACCTAAGAAAGTTGTAGGCTGCAAAATTTATATAATTGTAATACTCACTAGACTGTAGGCTCTATTGAGTCAGGAACTGTCTTGTTTATCTTTGTATTACCAATGCCTAGTACAGTGACTGCCCGCAATAAACACACAGTAAATTTTTATTGATTGACTGAAAGAATGAATAAACTGATTAATTTACATACCAGATATTTAATAAATATGTATTCATAAGCATTATAAATTCCCTGATCATTATATAGAGAATACATTTTCACAAACAACATTAAATACAGTGTGAATGCCAACTCAAATGTTTACATCAGTGGCTCTTAACTGGGCAATTTTGCCTCCTAGGAAACATTTGACAATTTCTGGAGACATTTTTGGTTGTCACAATTATGGAGCGCTACTGGAATCTAATGGATAGATGACAGAGATGCTGCTGAACATGCTGCAATGCACAGTACAGCTCCCCACAACAAAGAATTATCTAATCCAAAATATCAATGATGCCAAGGTTGAGAAACCCTGATCTAATTTTTTTTTGTCTTTGTATAATCTAACAAGCCAGGCACCTAGTGTTTTGGTTTCATAGCTAGGCACAAAATACAACAATACTTCTGATGAACTACATAACTATAAATTGAGTAAAAAAACCCTCTTGAATTGCCTGGAGATATCTCATTTAATCCATGGCTTAACTAAATTCCAGCTCTACCACTTAGCAGCTAATAAATTAATACTCATATAGCTACAAATCATCTAACTGTATGATTATTGATTTATTTATTGGTAAATGGAAATAACGAAATCTAGTTCAAATGATTATTGTGAGAAATGGGTAAGATAGTATATGAAAAATGCTTTTCACAGTGATTAAAAGTAGTAAACATTCTATATGATGGCTACCATCATAATGTTAAATATTTGTAAATCTAAATCTCAGGTCAGACAACTCTTCTAAGCTACAGATCTATCTATCCAATGAACTACTGGACATTGTTTGAGGGGAAACATCATTTCCTTATCTTTAAATCCCCACAGAGGGAAATAATTTTAATTGAATAATAATAGGAGGATTCCGTTCCAAGGTGACCGAATAGGAACAGCTCCGAT
>NW_012101448.1:170601-173469 GCF_000951045.1 Mandrillus leucophaeus
AAAATAAACTTTTAAGTAATCCATTTTAGTGAGCTTTCTCTTCTAATTTGTGTGTACCAACCGAGAAAAATGTGCTTTTATTCCATTAGGAGCCCTAGAAGTCAGCAAGACTCATAGACTTTTTTGAGAAACCATAGCAAGGAGAAAGTAGAGAAGAATTGCAAGCACTGATATCTAAGAAGAAAGGTCTCTGATAGCCACCAAATTTTCCACAGCCCCAGTATGGCATGCAAGAATAGCAAAATATTTTCCATGACACAGTGAAGGGAACAGAGGCTGGTAAGAGTCAAAAGCCCCAAAGCAGCCTGGCAGTCAAGCTAAGAGTGCAAAGTAACCAGTGCAAGTGCATGCAAGATATAATGCCAGATTAAAATTCAGATTATTCAGTTAGTGCCAACATGAAAGGACAACGATAAATGAGGATCAAAACAGACATATTATCATAAAAATATCTGAATAGCGGGCACCTCCTTTTCCCCATGCACCTCCACATAAGTCTCCCAGAACATAGATGCAACCCTCTGGAGAAGGGAAAAATGAGAACATCTTGATTTAACTTACAAAAATGCTGATTAGAACATAATTTATACCAGTAGCTAAGATCACTCAGAACACAGACTCACATGTGCAAAAACTTTAACATTTTTAATTCAACCAAGATAAGATAGAAAAATAAAAACAGTCCAGATTTTGTACTCATGAGTTTATGACCTAAGAAAGTTGTAGGCTGCAAAATTTATATAATTGTAATACTCACTAGACTGTAGGCTCTATTGAGTCAGGAACTGTCTTGTTTATCTTTGTATTACCAATGCCTAGTACAGTGACTGCCCGCAATAAACACACAGTAAATTTTTATTGATTGACTGAAAGAATGAATAAACTGATTAATTTACATACCAGATATTTAATAAATATGTATTCATAAGCATTATAAATTCCCTGATCATTATATAGAGAATACATTTTCACAAACAACATTAAATACAGTGTGAATGCCAACTCAAATGTTTACATCAGTGGCTCTTAACTGGGCAATTTTGCCTCCTAGGAAACATTTGACAATTTCTGGAGACATTTTTGGTTGTCACAATTATGGAGCGCTACTGGAATCTAATGGATAGATGACAGAGATGCTGCTGAACATGCTGCAATGCACAGTACAGCTCCCCACAACAAAGAATTATCTAATCCAAAATATCAATGATGCCAAGGTTGAGAAACCCTGATCTAATTTTTTTTTGTCTTTGTATAATCTAACAAGCCAGGCACCTAGTGTTTTGGTTTCATAGCTAGGCACAAAATACAACAATACTTCTGATGAACTACATAACTATAAATTGAGTAAAAAAACCCTCTTGAATTGCCTGGAGATATCTCATTTAATCCATGGCTTAACTAAATTCCAGCTCTACCACTTAGCAGCTAATAAATTAATACTCATATAGCTACAAATCATCTAACTGTATGATTATTGATTTATTTATTGGTAAATGGAAATAACGAAATCTAGTTCAAATGATTATTGTGAGAAATGGGTAAGATAGTATATGAAAAATGCTTTTCACAGTGATTAAAAGTAGTAAACATTCTATATGATGGCTACCATCATAATGTTAAATATTTGTAAATCTAAATCTCAGGTCAGACAACTCTTCTAAGCTACAGATCTATCTATCCAATGAACTACTGGACATTGTTTGAGGGGAAACATCATTTCCTTATCTTTAAATCCCCACAGAGGGAAATAATTTTAATTGAATAATAATAGGAGGATTCCGTTCCAAGGTGACCGAATAGGAACAGCTCCGATATGCAGCTCTCAGCATGACTGACACAGAAGATGGGTGATTTCTGCATTTCCAACTGAGGTACATGGTTTATCTCACTGGGACTGGTTGGACAGTGGGTGCAGCCCACAGACAGTGAGCCGAAGCAGGATGGGGCATTGCCTCACCCAGGAAGTGCAAGGGGTTGGGGATTTCCCTTACCTAGCCAAGGGAAGCCATGACATACGGTACCTGGAAAAGGGACACTCCCACTCAAATACTGTGCTTTTCCAATGGTCTTAGGAAATGGCACACCAGGAAATTATATCCCGCGTCTGGCTCGGAGGCTCCCACACCCACAGAGCCTTGCTTACTGCTAGTGCAGTAGTCTGAGATCAAGCCTTGCTTACTGCTAGTGCAGCAGCCAGGCACAGGGAGAGGCGTCAACCATTGCTGAACCTTGAGTAGGTAAACAAAGCAGCCAAGGAAGCTTGAACTGGGCAGAGCCCACTGCAGCTCAGCAAGGCTGGCTGCCTCTGTAGTCTCCACCTCTTGGGGCAGGGCATAGCTGAGCAAAAGGCAGCAGAAACTTCTGCAGACTTAAAAGTCCCTGTCTAACAGCTCTGAAGAGAGCAGTGGTTCTCCCAGCAAAGTGTTTGAGCATAGAATGGACAGACTGCCTCCTCAAGTGGGTCCCTGACCTCTGTATATCCTAATTGAGAGACACCCCCTAGTAGGGGCTGACTGACACTTCATATAGCCCGGTGCCCCTCTGAGACGAACCTTCCAGAGGAAGGATCAGGCAGCAATATTTGCTCTTCTGCAATATTTGCTGTTCTGCAGCCTCTGCTGGTGATACTGAGACAAACTGAGACCTCCAGCAAACTCCAAACTCCAATAGACCCTGCAGCTGAGGGACCTGACTATTAGAAGGAAAACTAACAAACAGAAAGGAATAGCATCAACATCAACAAAAAGACATCCACACCAAAACCCCATCTGTAGGTCACCAACATCAAAGACCAAAGGTAGATAAAACCACAAGGATGGGGAGAAACCAGAGCAGAAAAGCTTAACATTCTAAAAACCGAGCACCTCT
>NW_012101448.1:174316-177304 GCF_000951045.1 Mandrillus leucophaeus
CTAGGAAGAAACTGCATCAACTAAAGGGCAAAATGACCAGCTAACATCATAATGACGGGATCAAATTCACACATAACAATATTAACCTTAAATGTAAATGGGCTAAATACCCCAATTAAAAGACACAGACTGACAAATTGGATAAAGAGCCAAGACCCATCAGGTGCTGTATTCAGTAGACCTATCTCACGTGCAGAGACATATATAGGCTTAAAATACAGGGATGGAGGAAGATCTACCAAGCAAATGGAAAGAAAAAAAAAAGCAGGGGTTGCAATCCTAGTCTCTGATACAACAGACCTTAAACCAACAAAGATCAAAAGAGACAAAGAAGGCCATTACATAACGGTAATAGGATCAATTCAGCGAGAACAGCTAACTATCCTAAATATATATGTACCCAATACAGAAGCACTCAGATTCATAGAGCAAGTCCTGAGAGACCTGCAAAAAGACTTAGACCCCCACACAATAATAATGGGAGACTTAAACATCCCACTGTCAGTATTAGACAGATCAATGAGACACAAAGTTAACAAAGATATTCAGGATTTGAACTCAGCTCTGCACCAAGAGACCTAATAGACATCTACAGAACTCTCCAAACCAAATCAACAGAATATACATTCTTCTCAGCACATCACACTTATTCCAAAATTGACCACATAGTTGGAAATAAAGCACGCCTCAGCAAATGTAAAAGAACAGAAATCACAACAAACTGTCTCTCAGATAACAGTGCAATCAAATTAGAACTCAGGATTAAGAAACTCACTCAAAACCGCACAACTACATAGAAACTGAACAACCTGCTCCTAAATGACTACTGAGTAAATAACGAAATGAAGGCAGAAATAAAGATGTTCTTTGAAACCAATGAGAACAAAGACACAACGTACCAGAATCTCTGGGACACATTTAAAGCAGTGTGCAGAGGGAAATTTATAGCACTAAATGCCCACATGAGAAAGCAGGAAAGATCTAAAATCAACACGCTACCATTACAATGAAAAGAACTAGAGAAGCAAGAGCAAACACATTCAAAAGCTAGCAGAAGGCAAGAAATAACTAAGATCAGGACTGAACTGAAGGAGATAGAGACACACACACACACACACACACACACACACACAACATTCAAAAAATCAGTGAATCCAGGGGCTGGCTTTTGAAAAGATCAACAAAATTGATAGATCACTAGCAAGACTAATAAAGAAGAGAGAGAAGAATCAAATAGATGTAATAAAAATTGATTAAGGGGATATCACCACCAATCCCACAGAAATACAAACTACCATCAGAGAATACTATAAACACCTCTACGCAAATAAACTAGAAAATCTAGAAGAAATGGATCAATTCCTGGACACATACACCCTCCCAAGACTAAACCAGGAAGAAGTTGAATCACTGAATAGACCAATAACAGGCTCTGAAATTGAGGCAATCTTTAATAGGCTACCAACCAAAAAAAGTCCAGGACCAGACGGATTCACAGCCAAATTCTACCAGAGGTACAAGGAGGAGCTGGTACCATTCCTTCTGAAACTATTCCAATAAATAGAAAAAGAGGGAATCCTCCCTAACTCATTTTATGAGGCCAATATCATCCTGATACCAAAGCCTGGCAGAGACACAACAAAAAAAGAGATTTTTAGACCAACATCCCTGATGAACATCGATGTGAAAATCCTCAATAAAATGCTGGCAAACCAAAACCAGCAGCACATCAGAAAGCTTATCCACCATGATCAAGTCAGCTTCATCCCTGGGATGCAAGGCTGTTCAACATAGGCAAATCAATAAACATAATCCATCACATAAACAGAACCAAAGATAAAAACCACATGATTATCTCAATAGATGCAGAAAAGGCATTCAACAAAATTAAACAGCTCTTCATGCTAAAAACTCTCAATAAACTAGGCATTGTGGAACATATCTCAAAATAATAACCGCTATTTATGACAAACCCACAGCCAATATTATACCGAATGGGCAAAAACTGGAAGTATTCCCTTTGAACACTGGCACAAGACAGGGATGCCCTCTCTCACCACTCCTATTCAACATAGTGTTGGAAGTTCTGGCCAGGACAATCAGGCAAGAGAAAGAAATAAAGGGTATTCAATTAGGAAAAGAGGGTGTCAAGTTGTCCCTGTTTGCAGATGACATGATTGTATATTTAGAAAACCCTATCATCTCAGCCCAAAAATCTCCTTAAGCTGACAAGCAACTTCAGCAAAGTCTCAGGATACAAAACCAATGTGCAAAAATCACAAGCATTCCTATATACTAATACCAGACAAACAGAGAGCCAAATCATGAGTGAACTCCCATTCACAATTACTATAAAGAGAATAAAATACATTGGAATCCAACTTACAAGGGAAGTGAAGGACCTCTTCAAGGAGAACTGCAAACTACTGCCCAACGAAATAAAAGAGGACACAAACAAATGGAAGAACATTCCATGCTCATGGATAGGAAGGATCAATATCACAAAAATGGCTATACTGCACAAGGCAATTTATAGAATCAATGCCATCCCCATCAAGCTAACAATGACTTTCTTCAGAGAATTGGAAAAAACTACTTTAAAGTTCATATGGAACCAAAAAAGAGCCCGCATTGCCAAGACAATCCTAAGCAAAAAGAACAAAGCGGGAGGTATCACACTACCTGACTTCAAATTATACTATAAGGATGCAGCAACTAAAACAGCATGGCACTCGTACCAAACCTGTATATATGAAACAGAACAGAGGGCTCAGAAATAACACCACACATCTACAACCATCTGATCTTTGACTAACCTGACAAAAACAAGAAATGAGGAAACGATTCCCTATTTAACAAATGGTGCTGGAAAAACTGGCTAGCCATATGTAGAAAGCTAAAACTGGATCCCTTTCTTACACCTTACACAAAAATTAATTCAAGATGGATGAAAGACTTAAATGTTAGACCTAATCCATAAAAACCCTA
>NW_012101448.1:178182-183424 GCF_000951045.1 Mandrillus leucophaeus
CTACTATAAAGACACATGCACATGTATGTTTATTGTGGCACTATTCACAATAGCAAAGACTTGGAACCAACCCAAATGTCCATCAATGATAGACTGCATTAAGAAAACGTGGCACATATATACCATGGAATACTATGCAGTCATAAAAAGGATGAGTTCATGTTCTTTGCAGGGACATGGATGCAGCTGGAAACCATCATTCTGAGCAAACTATCACAAGGAAAGAAAACCAAACACCACATGTTCTCACTCACAGGTGGGAATTGAACAATGAGAACACTTGGATACAGGGCAGGGAACATCACACCCCAGGGCCTGTCGTAGGGTTGGGGATGAGGGGAGGGATAGCATTAGGAGAAATACTTAATGTAAATGACGAGTTAACCGGTGCAGCAAACCAACACGGCACATATATACCTATGTAACAAACCTGCACGTTTTGCACATGTACCCTTGAACTTAAAGTATAATAATTTTTTAAAATTATTTTACCCAGGTTTAAAGAAAAGGGGACTGCTTCTTCTAATCTCTGTCCTCACCACCCCAACCCTCACTCAACACTGTCTTCAGTCTAATTCTTCTCCAGCTCATTTCCCACATGGCTACCAGAGTGAGTGATTACACTAAAGCACAGATTTGATTACCTCAGGATCCTTAAAAATTCTTCAGTAATCTTTGTATACTGATATGGAAGCGTGTTGATGATATAATGATGAATACAAAAAGCATTTTATATTAAAAATAGAGAACAAAGAACTTAAGCACGAAAATAAACAATGAGAGTACTGAATTATAGCTCATTGAATTCAATCCGTGAGTCTATACTGATATAAACAAATGAATAAATAAATGAGGAATAGAAAGTCTTTCCTTGCATTATACTGATATGGTTGAGAAGGAAAAAGCTTTCTCTTAAAGTAGAATGCCAATTAATAAATATTAAAAAAATAACAGAGTTAAAAAGTCAGCCTTTCAATAAAATACTTAGGAATACAGCTACCCAGGGACATGAAAGATCTTTACGAAGAGAACTACAAAACACTGCTCAAAGAAATCAGAGATAACACAAACAAATGAAAAAACATTCCATGCTCACACATAGAAGAATCAATAGCATTAAAATGGCCAAACTGCCCAAAGCAATTTACAGATTCAATGCTATTCCTATCAAGCTACCAATGACATTCTTCACAGAATTAGAAAACAATATTCTAAAATTCATATGGAGCCAAAATGGGCCTGAGTAGCCAATGCAATACTAAGCAAAAAAAGAACAAAGCAGGAGGCATCATACTACCTGACTTCAAACTAAACTATAGAGCTAAAGTAACCAAAACAGGATGATACTGGTTCAAAAACAGACACATAGACCAATGGAACAGTATAGAGAGCTAAGAAAGAAGGCCACAAACCTACAACCATCTGATCTTTGACAAAGCTCACAAAAACAAACAATGGGAAATGACTCCCTATTCAATAAACGGTGCTCGGATAACTGGCTAGAAATATGCAAAAGATTGAAACTGAACCCCTTCCTTACACCATTTACAAAAATCAACTCAAGACGGATTAAAAATTTACATTAAATTTAAAACCCAAAACTATAAGCAACCCTGGAAGACAATCTAGGAAACCATTCTGGACATAGGAATGGGCAAAGATTTCATGATGAAGACTCCAAAAGCAATTGCAACAAAAGTAAACATTGACAAATGGGATCTAATTAAACTAAACAGCTTCTGAACAGCAAAAGAAACTATCAACAGAGTAAATGGGCAACCTAAAGAATGGGAAAAAAAATTTTGCAAACTATGCATCTGAAAAAGTTCCAATATCCAGCATCTATAAGGAACTCAAGCAAATTTACAAGGGAAAAAAAACATTAAAAAGTGGGCAAAAGACATGATTTCAAAAGAAGATACATGTGGTCAGCAATAATATGAATAAAATCTCTGATATTACTGATATGGTTTGGCTATGTCCCCACCCAAATCTCATCTTGAATTTCCACATGTTGAGGGAGGGACCCAGTGGGAGGTAACTGAATCATGGGGGCAGGTCTTTCCCATGCTGTTCTTGTGATAGTGAATAAGTCTCATAAGATCTGACAGTTTTATAAGGGAGAGTTTCCCTGCACAAGCTCTCTTTGCCTGCTGCCATTCACGTAAGCTGTGACTTGCTCCTCTTTGCCTTCTGCCATGATTATGAGGCCTCCCCAGCCATGTGGAATTGTAAGTTCATTAAACCGGTTTCTTTTGTAAATTGCTCAGTCTTGGGTATGTCTTTTATTTATTTTTGTTTTCTATTTATGTATTTATTTCTGAGACAGAGTCTTGCTCTGTCACCTAGGCTGGAGTGCAGTGGCATGATCTCAGCTCACTGCAACCTCCATCTCCCAGGTTCAAGCAATTCTTTTGCCTCAGCCTCCCAAGTAGCTGGAACTATAGGTACACACCACCACGTCTGGGTAATTTTTGTATTTTTAGTAGAGACAGGGTTTCACTATATTGGCCAGGCTGGTCTTGAACTCCTGACCTTGTAATCTTCCCATCTCACCCTCCCAAAGTGCTAGGATTACACCGCGCCTGGCCAGTCTTGAGTATGTCTTTTTCAACAGCATGAAATCAAACTAATACGGTAAATTGGTACCAATAGAGTGGGGCACTGCTGAAAAGATACCTGAAAATGTGGAAGGCACTTTGGAACTGGGTAACAAACAGAGGTTGGAACAGTTTGGAGGGCTCAGAAGAAGACAGGAAAATGTGGGAAAGTTTGGAACTTCCTAGAGACTTGCAGGGCTCAGAACACAGGAAGATTTGGGAAAGTTTGGAACTTCCTAGAGACTTGTTGAATGGCTTTGACCAAAATGGTGATAATGATATGGACAATGAAATCCAGGCGGAGGTGGTCTCAGATGAAAATGAGGAACTTGTTGAGAACTGGAGTAAAGGTGACTCTTGCTACATTTTAGCAAAGAGATTGGCAGCATTTTGCCCCTCCCCTAGAGATTTGTGGAACTTTGAACTTGAGGGAGATGATTTAGGGTATCTGGCAGAAGAAATTTCTAAGCAGCAAAGCATTCAAGAGGTAACTTGGGTGCTGTTAAAAGCATTTAGCTTTTTTTTTTTTTTTTTTGGGAAATGAAGAGTGATTTAATTTTACAAAAATTAATTCTCTTTTAGTAAAACAAATAGTCCAACAGTTAAAAATTTTCAACTTCAGTGTTTCCATGTAGTAGTTTAAGATTTTCAAAGAGGGCAGCAGATTACCTGTATGTATTTACCCCTGCAGATGAATTTCTTGAAAAAGGATCAAAACATCAATCCTTATGTTGTTTGTCTGTATGACAAATTTAACATAAATGTAAAAACAAAATGGAACCATGGAAGAATTTTGGAAGTAAAATACACATTATCAGAGTTGTATATTTTCAACGTGTGAAATGCCCATTTGGCATTGTCTTTAAGGTTTGCCACTTGGTAGGGGATTTACTCTGTCTCTGGCTTGCTCACGGATAAACTACATCTCCACTGGCAGTGCAGTGAGAGAAAGGTGATGTTTTCTTCTTGATTATTGTTTGGTCTTTAACTATAAAGCATCAGCTTTTTCAATGATCACAAAAACCCCACTTTACATGATTTCACTTGCTCAAGATGTAATTTATTGCTAATGGAATCACAGAAAAATGTTTTCACTGTTTCTGGAATGTAGAATTAAGTAAGGAAAATTGCTATTAAAGAGGAATTATTGATTCTCTTGTTACAATAGTTGCATTTCAGCTTTGATACATGAACTCTTATTTTTATTGTTGCAATAATTTATATTTAAGCCTTAAATTTTCTGCATAACCTTCCTTGAGCTATGTTGTTTTAAACCAGATGTGACAATTTTGCCTTAATGTATCATTCTCTTGGTCTGTCTTGAAAACCTTAATTGAATAGATGTTATCAAATCTGGGTTTGAGAAGTTGTAAAGTTACCAATAACTTGCTTGGCAAACTTTTACAAGAAGCTTTACTTTGTCCTCAGTTTTTCTGTCTGAATATATAGGAAACTAATAATGAATGGATATATAACACCCCTCTTAATAGCTCCAAAGTTATAAAATTATTATTTAACTCTCCTTAGAATAACCAAGGGTGCATATTAAAACCATGGATGAATTTCTTTGTGAAATGTGTTGAACAAGGACTGGTGTCATTTTCTAAACAAATTAGTTTATTTACTATAACAAATGTATGAAGTAAAAATGTTAATCAAGTCAGAATTAATCATTTTTCTTCTGCACTCTCACAGCACATTGTACTTCGGTTAAAAGTGTTTCTCTGACAGTTGTATATTACAGCTGGATTCCTGGGGCATCCATTTTTCTCATGAGGTTGCACAAGCTACAAAGAGCAGGGCATAAAGTTGTTCTTTATTTATTTTATTTCCAGCCCCAATGCAGGTCTAAATAATATCATCTTCCATTTCCCAAGCATTGCTTTCATTATATAATGTTTTGACTTCCCCCCAAAGAATTCATGCATCAGGTATTATTACCTCACTTTGTAACTGAGAAAACAGGTCAGAGATATTTAGTTACTTGTTGAAAATGACAAAGATGGTAAGGGATAGAGCTGAGATACTACATAGATCTGTCTGATGCTATGTTTCTCCTATGATAGGCCACAGCAGATGAATAACACCTGCTGAATCAAAGGCAAAGAAATCTTTTTTTTTTTTCTTCTGGAAACACTGTGCTTAAAAATTTCCCAAAATGTGACTATTTTATCTGACTATAAAAAGAAATAGCAAAAACAATTATATTACACAGTATCTGCATCAGCTTTATCATCTCCCAAATGGGAGATATAATATTGAGATATGGTGAGAGTTAAGTATAATTTTTTATCTAACATGAAATAGCTTATGTACCTGACACAAAGAAGGTCTCAATGACTGTTACATACAATTTTTATTATCTTTATTGAGTACTATTTGCACCTAAAAGCCCAACATATCTTAAATCAGAGGAAGTTCTTACTTTTAGAATAGCTCTACTGGAAATTCAAAAATATCACAAAACATGCTTTGTAATTATTTTAAAGGTGACTTGTGACCATTTACCCATATCTTTTACTTGTAATAAATGCCTCAACTTTTTGGAATTATAGTGTGTTCACTGTGCCAAGGGAAGATGATATCTGCATTTGTGTGGGGAGGGAATACCCATAGTTTTAAGGTACATTCTTTTTTTTTTT
>NW_012101448.1:185009-187227 GCF_000951045.1 Mandrillus leucophaeus
CAAGTTAGTTAAATTAGAGTAATTTGCAAATAGCCTAATTCTAAGTGCTGGTTCACTTATTTTTTAACTATTATTATTTTTACCTTCATAAGATCCTTTGGTGAAAGACAATTGCAATCAAGATTCTGGGGCTCACATACTCTAAAATTAACCACACAATTAGGCATAAAACAACCCTCACCAAATATGAAAAAAAAAGAAATCATAACAACCACACTCGCAGACCACAGTACAATACAAATAGAAATCAAAGTTAAGAAAATCACTCAAAACCATAAAATAAATGGAAATTAAACAATCTTCTCTTGAATGATTTGTGGGTAAATAATGAAATTAAGACAGAAATCAAGAAATTCTTTGAAATTAATAAAAAATATACAACATACCAGAATCTCTGGGATACAGCCACAGCAGTGGTAAGAGGGAAGTTTATAGCACTAAACACCTAAATCAAAAATCTCAAATTAATAAACTGACATCACATCCACAGGAACTAGAGAAACAAAAGCAAACAAATTCCAAAACTAGAAGGCAAGAAATAACCAAAATCAGAGCTGAACTGAAGAAAATTAAGACGTGGAAAACCATACAAAATATCAATAAATGCAGGAGATGATTCTTTGAAATAATTAATAAGATAGATAGAACACTAGCTGGACTATTAAAGAAAAAGAGAAGATTCAAATAAACACAATAAGTAATGACAAAGGAGATGTTACCACCAATGCCACAGAAATACAAAAAACACTCAGAGACTATTATGAACACCTAGAAAACCTACAATAAATGGATAAATACCTGAAAACATACAACCTCCCAAGATTGAACCAGGAAGAGATTGAGTCCCTGAACGTACAAATAATGAGTTCCTAAATTGAATTAGTAATTTTAAAAAACCCTACCAGTTAGAAAAAGTCCAGGACCAGATAGATTCACAGTGGAATTTTATCAGATACATAAGGAAGAGCTGGTACTAATCCTACTGAAACTATTCCCAAAAATTGAGGAGGACAGACTACTTCCTAACTTATTCTATGGAGTAAGCATCAACCTGATACCAAAACCTGGCAGAGAAAACAACAACAAAAGCTCAAGCCAGTATCCTTACTATTTCTATTAAACTACCAACAACGTTCCTCATAGAAGTAGAAAACACTTTTTTAAAAGTCATATGGAACCAAAAAAGAGCTTGAATACTCAAGACAATCCTACATAAAAAGAACAAGGCCAGAAGCATCACATTACCTGACTTCAAACTATACCATGAGGCTACAGTAATAAAAATAGTCTTTTATTTTTATTTTTACTGGTACAAAAACAGACACATAGACCAATGGAACAGAATAGACAGCCAGAAATAAAACCACACACCTACAACAATCTGATCTTCAACAAAATCCACAAAAACAAGCAACAGGGAAAGAATTACCTATTCAATAAATGGTGCTGAGATAATTGGCTAGTCATAAGCAGAAGATTGAAACTGGACCCCATTCTTACACCATATACAAAAATCAACTTAAGATGGATTAAAGACTTAAATCTAAAGCCAGAAACTATAAAAACCCTGAAGGCAATCTAGGAAATACTAGTCTGGGCATAGAACCTGGCATCAACTTCATGACAAAGACACCAAAGCAATTGCAACAAAAGCAAAACTTGACAAATGCGACCTAATAAAACTAAAGAGCTTCTGCACAGCAAAAGAAACTATCAACAGAGTGAACAGACCACCTACAAAATGGGAGAAAATTTTTGCAAACTATGCATCTGACAAAGGTCTAACATCCAGAATCATACAACTTATAAGGAACTTAAATTTACGATTCAAAACAAACAACCCCATTAAAAAGTGGGCATAGGGGGTGCCCAAGATGGCCAAATAGGAAGAGCTCCAGCCTCCAGCTCCCCACCTGAGTGACACAGAAGACGGGTGATTTCTGCATTTTCAACTGAGGTACCGGGTTCATCTCACCGGGGTGTGTCAGACAGTCGGTGCTGGTCAGTGGGTGCAGCCTGACCAGTGAGAGCTGAAGCAGGGCGAGGCACTGCCTCACCTGGGAAGTGCAAGGGGGAAGGGAATTCCTTTTCCTAGCCAAGGGAAACTGAGACACACAACAAATGGAAAATTGGGTAACTCCCACCCTAATACTGTGCTTTACCAAGGGTCTTAGCAAACGGCACACCAGGAGATTATATCCCACACCTGGCCCAGATG
>NW_012101448.1:189652-190053 GCF_000951045.1 Mandrillus leucophaeus
AGGCTCCAAGAAATATGGTATTATGTGAAAAGACCAAATCTATGTCTGATTGGTGTGCCTGAAAGTGACAGAGAAAATGGAACAAAGTTGGAAAACACTCCGCGGTATATCATCCAGGAGAATTCCCTCAACCTAGTAAGGCAGGCCAACATTCAAATTCAGGAATACTGAGAATGCGACAAAGATACTGCCTGAAAAGAGCAACTCCAAGACACATAATTGTCAGATTCACCAAAGTTGAAATGAAGGAAAAAATGTTAAGGGCAGCCAGAGAGAAGTGTCGGGTTACCCACAAAGAGAAGCCCATTAGACTAACAGCAGATCCCTCAGCAGAAACTCTCCAAGCCAGAAGAGAGTAGGGGGCCAATATTCAACATTCTTAAAGAAAAGAATTTTCAACC
>NW_012101449.1:0-3165 GCF_000951045.1 Mandrillus leucophaeus
AGAATATTTTGCCAAGAGAAAATTTCTTTGATATGTAAATTTCACTTTTTTCTACCTTTTGGTGATTTTAATGTAATGAAATTGAGAAGTCTGTGCCTGTAAAAGACTTTTTAAAGAGCATGATATTTCTCCATTTTGAAAAAAAATGGTAAAATATCTTCTACCATAGATAAAAGTTAATTGGCTGAGAGTAATAAACAGAAGATTTAAAAATGACTTTTACCCCTGCTATTTTGTCAAGGGCTACAGTGAATTACACACCCTGGCTTGGGTTTGCACACTACGTGCTGGAAGCCAGCAGTCATGCAGGCCATGCTCTCCCACACTTAGAAAAAAAGCCCATGAGAAAGAGCTCTGTCAAGTTCACACAGAATGACCTCCAGCAAGACCTGGAAAATGCTCAGTTCCACAAAATACCTGTGTCCAAATCCTCTCAGCGCACAGCTCTGGCATCAGGTTCCTGTGAGGACAGACCCCGAGATGGATTTCTGGTTGGAGGCTGCTGCCAGAGGAGACAATGTGACCACAGATGGCTCATGCTGCTCCCACGCTGCAGGGACCAGTGACTTGGGGGTCCTGCTCACTGTCCTGTTGGGGAACTGCAGAGATTCATCCCAGCTGGGTGGACTCTGCTGTGTCTCCTGTCAAGAAGCTCCTCAGTTTACCTTGGTTTTTCCTTTTTAAAACTCTCTGGTGTTTTCCTCTCCAGTGGGGGCTGCATCTCACCTTAGAAGAAAAGACTTTCCAGTCGGGTGCCGTGGCTCATGCCTGTAATCCCAGCACTTTGGGAGGCCGAGGCAGGCAGATCATGAGGTCAGGAGATCGAGACCATCCTGGCTAACATGGTGAAACGCTGTCTCTACTAAAAATATAAAAAATTAGCCGTCTGTGGTGGTGGGCACCTGTAGTCCCAGCTACTCTGGAGGCTGAGGCAAGAGAATGGCGTGAACCTGGGAGGCAGAGCTTGCAGTGAGCCAAGATCAAGCCACTGCACTCCAGCCTGGGCAACAGAGCGAGACTCCGTCTCAAAAAAAGAAAAAGAAAAAGAAAAGAAAAAAGAAAAGATTTTCCAACTAGGGGCTGTCTTGGTAGCTGGTCCGGAAGAAGGTTTCCTCTCTCTGGAGTGAGGTCCAGCCAAGTAGCTCCAGCAAGAACTCTCACTGAGTGGGGCTGCATCTGCCCTGTTCTCCTCCCATCCTCATGCAGACTGTGGAAACCCATCCATGCCCTATGTAAAGTCCTGCATCTTGGACTATAAAATGGCAAAAGCCGAATTTAAAATAGATGATTATACTGACTCTATGAAGACAAGAAAGTTCTGAGGTAGACAATTGGTAAGCAAGCAATTATGTGTAACTTGTTAGAACACTAGGGTGTTTACTTGTCTCACTGATTATTTTCTGTTTAACAGGAGGGAGCCAGAGGGAGAGAAAGCTGGCTGGGAATTGAGAGGCATAAGATCACCTCAGTCCCAACAATTCCATGTAAATGATGATGCGAGGTGGGCTACTGGCAGAAGTCCCTGGAAATCCTCACAATCTCAGCTTTTAACTTCTGTAAAATATTATGTCATTTATGATCTCTTTGACAGATAACTTTTTTTCTAATTATAAAAGTGTATAATCTCTTTGGAGGATCTTTGGTAAATATAAAATGAGTTATAAAAGAAAGAAAAATTATTCATAATTTTATCACTCTAATTTTGAAAATTATATTCCTGCATTTTTAACTAAATCTAGACATTTTAGATTGTACTATACATTAAATATTGTATCTGTTTTTCATTCAATATTAGATTATAAATGTTTTACATAGTATAAACTATATATGTAAATCAGCTATTTCCACACCTGGATGCTTGATTTAACCCTCCTTATACTGTTAGCCATTTAAATGATTTCTACTTTATCCTATGAATAACACTTCAACCAGTCATTATTCTTATATATAGCTCATTCAGTCACTCATAATCTTGTTGAGCATTTATTTATAATTTAATTGCCTATTACCTGAGTAGATTGTGGTTATATGTTTATATGCTTATTCCAAATAAAGTGCTAAGATTAGCATTAGAGACAGGAAAATATTCACAGGTTTTGAAACTAGAAGAAGCCAAACAAATCCATGATCCAGCTGTGCCTACTCTCACCCAGCCTTAGTTCTGTTACACAGAAAATGAACACAATGCTGTTTGTCTTGTGGCATCACTGTGAAGTTAAAGGAGACACCGACTGTACTTGCAGCATTGCACAGACAGCGGGAGGCTGGGCCCCCACCAGCTCTAAGGACAATCACCAGTGGATGCCCCACAATCCTACTCTCAGGATGTTCGTATGCCATATGCCCTGTGAGTGTCACTTACCCAGTGAACACATATTTGTTGATTATAAATTACTCCCATGCTCTTTTCTTTACATGTTCACAAATCTATTTTTTTAAAAAGGTACAATTATGAAATTAAAAGTTAACTAAAGGGGGATGTTTTCATTACCTCTGAAATTTAACCCCCCAAATCTAGATTGTAAAGCAAGGAAATGTGTTACGGCCCAACACTTGTCATCGATACTTTTTCGATATTAGTGGGCAGGGGAGGGTAATGGAAGAGAAGGAATCAGAGCTCTGATGGGTGCACATTGTCTTCCCTACAAATCCATTTCTTGTCCGGCCTTCCTTCCTCAGTGGGGCTGCTCTATCCTTTTACACACATTTGAACTGCTCCCCTGTGGACCATTCTCATTTGCTTTACTTCCTAAATTCCATGGGACCCACATTTAAGAGGAGAGGGGAACCACTTTGGAACTGGAGGAAGTTCACCTTACATGATATGACTGCCTCCTTCCTCTACAGTGAATGGTCTCTGGTGTCCCTGGGTGTTCAGTTTCTTTCCACTCATGTGTTACTCTCTGTTCAGGTGGCAAATGGCCCATGACCTTTATGGTATTAAAGACAAAAAAAAAATAGAAAGTTGTGTTTGTTTTAACTTTTTATTTTAGGTTTGGGGGTACATGGGAGGGTTTGTTATATAGGTAAACACATCTCACAGGGGTTTGTTGTACATGTTATTTCATCATCCAGGTATTAAGCCCAGTACCCAATAGTTATCTTTTCTGTTCCTCTCCCTCAAGTAGACCCCAGTGTCTGTCTCCTTCTTTGTGTTCACAAGTT
>NW_012101449.1:3215-3498 GCF_000951045.1 Mandrillus leucophaeus
TGGTACTGTGAGTTTGCATCTGAGAATATTTACAGTGTTTCTCTCATGGTTGAGTCAATCATTTCAAGGATGCTCTGAGGGTAAAAAGAATGATCGATTGTGAAGCAGTGAATTGTGCTGTCAGGCACAATTCATTGGGCATTAGAAAGTCTCATTTCCTGGGCAATAGAAAGTTTCATTTTACATAAATTACATATCTCGTTTCTGTCTCAACCTCCTATTTTTTCATATGCAAAGGAGATAAGAAAATCCAAATAAGTCCAGCAGCTAATATGCCTCTCAG
>NW_012101449.1:3863-4106 GCF_000951045.1 Mandrillus leucophaeus
AGGAGGCTGAAGAATCACCTGAGCCTGGGAGGTCAAGGCTATGGTGATCTGTGATCACATCACTGCACTCCAGGCTTCGTGATAGAGTGAGATGTTGTCTCAAAAAAAAAAAAAAAAAAGAATTTGATATAAATGGAATCATATAAGAATATTCCCTTATACCTAGTTTCTTTCATGTATTCTAATGCCTTTGAGATATGTCTGTGGTTTCCAGTGTATATGTCATTCTTATGTTGGGCAGTA
>NW_012101449.1:4830-8187 GCF_000951045.1 Mandrillus leucophaeus
CATATACCCAAAGGATTATAAATCATTCTTCTATAAAGATACATGCACACGTATGTTTACTGCAGCACTATTCACAATAGCAAAGACTGGGAACCAACCCAAATGCCCATCAATGACAGACTGAACAAAGAAAATGTGGCACATATACACCACGGAATACTATGCAGCCATAAAAAAGGATGAGTTCATGTCTTTTGCATGGACATGGATAAGTTGGAAACCATCATTCTTGGCAAACTAACACAGGAACAGAAAAGCAAACACCGCATGTTCTCACTGGTAAGTGGGAGTTGAACAATGAGAACACATGGACACAGGGAGGGGAACATCACACATGGGGGCCTGTTGCAGAGTCGGGGCCTAGGGGAGGGATGGCTTTAGGAGAAATACCTAACATAGATGACGGGGACAGGTGCAGCAAACCACCATGGCACATGTATACCTGTGTAACAAATCTGCACGTTCTGCTCATGTATCCCAGAATTTAAAGTATAAAAAAAAAATAAAAGTCACAGGATGTTTGTGATAGTACCTATTACACTGATGTTGACATCACACATGGCTGACTATGTGGAGACTCCAAGTGAAATTTCTTGCAGTTCTCAGTGCCATTTTCTCAGGAAAATATGTATTTCTGGATAAAAACTCAAAAATTTTAGAAAAACATCCAAGTTTCATAGTCTAGAGCTCTAACACTGGAATACTTTCCAAATTTAAGGATTAATGATTTACCTAAATCTAAAAATAGTAGGTTGCAGATGTATTTAAACAGTGTGCCTAGGTAGTATGTTTATATATTAAGACTAAAATCATCTTCTAAAGTTTATTAATTCTAATATAACCTTTATTGTTTCATGTAGACATATCTTTCTGATTCCCAGGATAATTTAAACAATTAATTCAAAGCAACTATTAACTTAGTTCTAGATTGGGATATCTATTTATGCATTTGAAGCTTTAGATATGTATTTCAAATCAAAAATGTGTGCTGGTCATGGAAAGTTGTGACTTAGAGACTCGGGTAAGTTTTTTTTCATGTGAACACACCGCTTCCAATTGTTGTTATGCCCAGAGCAGACAATTAATAAATACCCTTGGAACTGAATGAGTGATTAACTGCAAATATCACAATACATCTTCTTAGCAGACATGATAATTAGACATATTTAGTCCTTGCTGTGACCTAAGAAAGGAATTCTTTTCATTAAATGTTTAGTGTCTCACCCTGTTCATACAGCCGGAGTTACTGATTCAGTTTGATGTGAATTCAGTCTTATAATAAAAGACCCATCATTACAACCTGCACTTATGCTTCCTACAGTATTGGAACTTCCAACTTGTATACAAAATAGATATGCTTCATATTCTAAAAAACCACAAGAAATCTCCCTTTATTCATAATAAACACAGAATTAGGTATTCTATTAAACTGAACAATAGAACTCACTAGGCATGACTGCATAAACTATATCACAAATTGTCTGAGTATCTGGAAAGGTCAGTGGGCCATTTCGCTCCACGCTGTGCCATGGGCCAAACACAAGGGCTGTCAGTGACCCACTGCGTGGGTCACCCAGGGCATGTGGTGTTAACCCCTAACATCAAGCTAAACCCAAATCCCTAATCCATAAATCGAACCCTTAATCCCACACCAGCCGAATCACAACCCCAACCGCAAGCCTAGCGCCAGTCATAACCTTAACCTCTAACCCTAACCACTAACCCTTAAACCTAATCCCTACCCAAAACCATTCCCCAATACTAACTTTAACCCTATACCCTACCCCTACCCCTAACCCTAACCTCAACCCCAACCCTAACCCTAAACCCTAACCCCAATTCTAACCCCAACTCTAACCGTAACCCTAATCCTTACCCCTAACCCTAACTTCAACCTAACCCCAACCTCAACTGTAACCCTAACCCTAACTTTAACCTCAAACCCTAACCTGCCAGGGTGCTCACTTCCACACCCATTCGGGTGCCGGGTCTCGCCTCTATCCACCTTGTCCCTCGTCCGTGCCCCTCTCACTCCAGCACCCGGCTGCTGCCCCACTCGCTTCAGTGCTTGCACCCTCACCTACCCGGGCTCCGGGACCGCCTCTGCTGACTACGGCGCTAAGACCCACGCTGTCGCCGCGTCCCCGGAACTCCGCGGAGTCCCCTGCGCACTGGGCCGGGGACGCTGACCTGGCGACCTCAGCTGCCCGGTTCCCGGGGACCTGCCCTGTCCAGGGCTCCCGGGGCGAGAGAGGGGCGGTGGCGGCGCTGCAGGACGCAGTCTCCTCGGGCCTCGCCCTCTCCGTCGCGGCGGGGCCGGGGTATCCCCCCGAGGCTCAGAGGGGCCGGCCTGGGTGGGGCATCTCCCCGGTCTGCAGTTTTGGTTGTCCTTTTGTGGCTCAGTTGTAAGCATCCCACTGATCTTATATCTTCCCCCCTTTTCCTGAAAGTCTGTTTTTCATCCTTCATTCCTTTTCATCATCTCCCGTTTTCAAATTGACTCTTAAACCATGCGTAATGCGTTAATGTTATCACTTCCATCTACTCAATGGCAACGTTTTATCGCGTGTTGTTGTGACTTCCATTTTTGTTGTGTATTTGGTTCCTTGTTCTTTTTCTTTTCTTCCTGGGCTGGTTCCTCGTTCCCTCTTTCTCTGTATGAGTGGGCGGTTCATTTCGGCTTGTCGAAATCTTCCATCTTTCGGGGTTGGTGGTGCTGAGCGGGCCCCAGGTGTGCGCCCTGCTCCTGCGAGGGGTGTGAGCGCTCATCGCGCCCATGGCCCCTGCGGCCTCTGTCCTGCCGGCTCCCCGCAGACGGGCCTGGTCCCCACGCTGTTTCTCCCGCTTCACCTCCTCCAGAGCAGGTCCTGGCTGCCTCTGCCACGTCTGGGTGTAGACCCGCGGTGTGGGCAGCCCTTCCTTTCGCTGCAGTCGAGTCTTCGCTGTTACCGTTCAAGTTGTCCCTGGGTGGATTCTGAAAGGACAAGGGGGAAACGGCCGCTCTACTCCACGGCATGTCACTGACCTTCTGTTACATTTTATTTTGTGTTGCCTTTGGCAGTTTTGAAACTGACCAATCCTTTTTGGAAATAAGAGAAGGTATAAAACCAAAAATGTTTTTTCAATTCCTTTCCGAAAATGTGTTCATTTTGGAGCCACTTGCGAGGACAAAGAGTTTGGAAAATTTAAGTGTGTCTGCTTCTTCACTGTGTTTTGCTAACAAGAATAAAAAAAAAAAAAAGCATCAAAAATGGCCTTAATAAACGTCTTCCAACCTCAAACAGGATTATGTTATCAGGTTGTTAATTTCAACAAATCTTAAGTTCCTACCGCAGTGGAGAGACTTTAGCTCTGTAA
>NW_012101449.1:9257-19817 GCF_000951045.1 Mandrillus leucophaeus
CGGCACGAAACCGTCCACCTGCCTCAGACCTCGGCTGACCTCTGGGCCGCAGGAGGGCGCGGGGGTCTCTTCCGCCTCTGCAAGCTGCTGTGTCCCCAAGGTCAGAATCCCGGCGGCGGGGGCTGCGCAAACGCCCCCCACCCCCGCCTCGCTGCCGCCCCGAGTCCCCTTCTCTGGCTGTGGGAATTGGGGTTGGGCTTTGCGAGCCCAACGGGACGCCGCAAAGAGAAGGAGAACCTCGGAGCGCTCGGGGCAGGTGGGCCCAGCCCAGGCTCTTCCCACCGCTGCCGGCGTGTGAGGGGCAGCGGCGGGAGGACTAGGAGGAGGCGGGTGTTAAAGAGGAGAAAGAGGCGGGCGGGGGGTGAGGAGGAGACGGGCCGGGGCGGCCCCGCAGGTTTCCGAGCAGCTCCAGTAACTGAAACGTGAAGGGGACCGTGGCGCCCGGAGCTGCTGCCCAGGTAACGGCGCTGCGCCCGTCGGGCAGATGCGGGGTGGTCGCCCCAGTCCTGGACTCCGCGAGGGGGTGCGGGGAGGCCACGCTGCGGCCGCGCAGACCAGCGGGGCGGTTCCTTCCTGCGAGCGCCGGAACCGGGGAGGGGGCTGGTGAAGAGGAAGGGGCGGGGGGGCGGAGTGCGAAGTTTCCAGAGGGAGGATTTGAGCAGCTGAGACCGGGGGCGTGCCTGGGGACGCCGGAGATCCGCTGCTCCCCCCGACGCTCACCTGCTGCCCGGCGCTGCGGGAGGAGAGCGCAGAACCGGGAGCCCTGGAGCCCCCGCCCGACTGCTGAGCGCCGCGTGGGTCCTACGCTCCCGCGCCTTTTAGGGAAGCCCCTAAAGTTGGTGAGTGCCCTAGAAAGCAGTTCCTTTGTGGCTACGTCCAGTAACAAACAGAAACCGCTCCCGCCCCCCAAACCCCAATTGCCTTATTCTGTTTCCACCTGTTTCAGCCCCCACGCTCCTGTGTGCTAGGGGGGCCTGGTCAGACTGCAGACCCCGCCCAGCAGGAGGAAGAGGAGGCGGCCGCCGTGGCCCGGCACCCCCAGGGGGAATGGAAGTCGGGTCCATATGAATATCGCAGAACGTGAAGGGCCAGGCAGCGCCCCCACCCCCCAACCCACGACCGCCGGGCTCACGGGCAGCCCCTTATATGTAACCCCTCATGTTCATAGGCAGCCCCTCGTGTTCACAGGCAGCCCCTCATATGCCGTCCTTCATAGCCTGACATTTGTGGCCCACACCTAACACCTTAGCCTCTCAGGTAGGAGGGGCAACTTGTGCGGGGGTCGCTGAGGGGTGGGGGGCGTCAACTCTGGAAGAGACCACAGCTCTGGCCAGGACCAGGATTGCCTCCCGGCCACTTCCGGCTTCTGGGGGATTCCCTTTTCTTTGCGACTGGGGTGGGAGTGTACAGATGACCGGCTCTAGCCTGCGCTGCAAACCCGAACCCAGGTTCCTATGGAAATGAGGCTCGTAGGCCACATGGACTCGTGTGCAAAGGCCTGGAAAATTAACACTTTGAACAAAATCAGACACGTTTGAGCATTTGTGGCGAGTTTCAGTTGCCAGGGGCCCCTAGCAAAGGGAAGGCTGGACTGCGGCTTGTCTGGCCTCCCCCCTCTCCCTATGGCTTCTGTAGGCGATGTGACTGAATCACAAAACGTAGGTATGTTGCAGTGCTGTGTAAAGAAATATAAGTACCGTGAACAGTTTCCAGCATGTGATGCACGAAAAGCCGGGCTCCCACGCTGGCGTTAACTGGGGAAGGGTCAGTCACGGCAACCCCGGCCTTGCACCCTCTGTTCCCAGGATGGCCACCTCAGCCCGAGGACCCGTGTCCGCACTGGCTGTTGGTTGGGGCTGTGAGGGGCTAAGGTTGTCTGGGGATTGGAAACGCAAGTGCGTGTTGGAGGCTTGGCACACTGGGTACCTGGAGTGGGGGCAGAGGCTCTCCAGGACCTCCCTGTGGCTCCAGAGCAGCAAGTGGCCTGGTCTTCTGCCAGGCACAGCCGGGCACAACTGGGCACTCCCAGCCGGCCCACGTGGACTGTATCTTTCTTCTTGTATTTGCTTTCTCCTGAGCTGTGTATCTTGAGTTTTTGTTGTTTGTTTTTGCTTTACCTGCGTTCATTTTCTGTTTTTTCTAATTCTGCATGCTTTTTGCACACTGGTGCTTTCTGCAGAAGGGGATGGGGGTGAGAGATTTTGTGTGAATTGTGTCTGAGGCAGTGCGCTCACAGAGCATGCAGATCAGGAGAGATCTGTGAGGAGGGCCAGGGTCAGAGCGTGGTGTGTGGAGCTCTTGACCCTGGGGACTGCCAGTGTTCATGTGGGTTGTGTGAGGGTGTGTTTGTGCGGCGGTGTATCTTATGGGGTGTGTTGCAGTGTGAGGTGAGTGAGGTCAGAGGGGTTTGGGGGGGACACTTTTGAATCTTGAGACCTTCTATCAACCCAGAGCTAACAGTTTTATCACGGAAAGATAATCTCCTGATAACATTGTGTATTTGTGAGTGATGTCACATGGGGGAGATGGTACCTGCCACCTGCGCCCTGCCTCTCTCCGGGAACAGCGCGTCAGGGGTGTCATTTCCATGACAGTAAATGTAGATGTGCGTTGTTGTTTTTCATGTTTACATAGACGAATTTGGGTATTTACTAAAAATAATTAACACCTACTTCCCTCTATTGGTGGAATTTTAGGGTGTTTTATTTTACATTCAATGGAATTTCTAAGGAATATTAGTGTATCTTACAAAGAAAAGATATAGATAATTTTAGGACAAGTGATAAAATGTGCTTTTAAGAGGCTTAATATTTTATTTCTTAGAGGTTCACAAGAAAAGATAATGGAATAACTCAGTTTGGATGTGTCCATGATTGCCTAGCATTCAGTTTTGGTTCCTTTACCCCATTTTGGAGAGGTTCCTGATACCAGACAGGCAGTCCAAAAGCCAACAGGATGACAGATTGTCTCTGGTTCAGTTCCTCTATGTAAGTGTTAGAAGCAAAGACTGTGCATTTCACCCTTAATTCTAAATGTGATGAAAGGAGAGAATTTGCAGTGATTTAATTACTACAATAAAATGTACTAAAGTGACAGTTGACAAACAAAAGGAGACTAACCACTCTATATTGCCCAGATAAATCCCATTTAGACTCGACACACATACACAGAGACACACACACTTTCCCATGGAAAACAGGTCCAGCTTAGAAACAAATTAGTAAACTACAAGAGGGCCTGGGACTTCCAGCATGACTGAGGAACTTGGCAAATTCTCTTCCCCAAAAGCAACCACAAAGCTGAACAGAATTTCCAAAAACAGTCATTTCAGAATTCTGGAAATGGACTAAAGGCTTGCAAGAAACAGAAGCGTTGAAACCCTTGGCAAGAACAGTGGGAGCCTGTGGCATTTCAGCGGGGACTGCTCCTGTTTCCCCAGGTCCATGGCATGGTAGCACTAGAGGGGAGAGCAAGACACCAGGAATGCTGACTGATTTGGGGGAAAGTGTGGAAAAGTCCATGGCCAGCTGTTGTCAGAAACAGTGGAGTGTCGGGCAGACAGCCAAGGAAGGCCAGCATCAAGGCTGCTTGAGGTCATGCTGCTGTTTCGGGCAAGCAACAGACCAGTAGATCAGGTAGAAATTCAAAGAAGAAGCAACCCTGTTCTCCGGTGGTTCTGGGACGCTGGGAAAAAGCACAAGGCTTCATGTAAGCTCAGGGGAAAGCAGACGGGGCTCTAACGACTTCTCATTCCTAGATGGATGTGCAGACTTACACAAGCAGAAAGTGAAGGTCAGGACGGGCTTGTAAACTTTCCGTGGGGTCCACACATGACACTGACATCCATCAGCAAAGAAAGAAGGCCTTTCCAGCTCAAGATGTTTATTATCGACTGACTTGTGTCCCCCAAAATCCATATATTGGACCCCCTAATCCCAAATCCCCAATGTAACTGTGTTTGGCAATAGGGCTTTTTTTAAATTTTTTTTCCAGTCGAAGTCTCGCTCTGTCACCAGACTGGAGTGTAGTGGCACGATCTCAGCTCACTGCAGCCTCTGCTTCCTGGGTTCAAGCGCGTCTCCTGCTTCAGCTTCCTGGGTAGTTGGGACTACAGGCACACGCCACTATGCCTGGCTAATTTTTTTAATTTTATTAGAGACAGAGTTTCACCATGTTGGTCAGGATGGTCTCGATCTCTTGACCTGGTGATCCGCCTGCCTCAGCCTCCCAAAGTGCTGAGATTACAGGCATGAGCCACCATGCCTGGCCAGTGATAGGGCTTTTTAAGAGGTAATTAAGGCTGCATAAGGTCATAAGGAAGGGCCCTGATCCAATAGGACTGGCATTCTTATAAGAAGAGGAAGGGACACCAGGGACCACACAGAAGACTATGTGAGGACATTGCAAGAGGCGGTCATTTGCAAGCCAAGGGGAGGGGCCCCAGGAGACCCCAACTTTGCTGATACCTTAATAGTGAACTTCTGGCCTACAGAACTGTAAGAAAATACATTTCTGTTCTTTGAAACACCAAATCTGATATTTTGTTATGGTGGCCCTAGATAACTAACATAATGTTTAAGCACAACCTCTGACTCACCACTGGCGTGGGCAGATTCAGAAGAAAAAGACCCAGACTGAACAGGGCTTCCCTTAGACTGTAAGCAGAACAGAGGTGGGGGCTGGGTCTGAGTTGTTTCTCTCTGTATATGCAACAGCCTCACAGAACTCAGCACACAGAAGCTGTCCTGTAAATGTCAGATGGACAGATAAACAGGTGAGACAAGGACTAACTGGAGGCTCTGCCCACATCAGGACCTTGGAGAGCTCCCGACTTCAAGATGGGAACTCCCTCTGCTCAGGATTCCAATGGCTTCAAGGTCCTTCTCAGATCAGCTTTGCCTCCTTCTTTGATTGATACTAAAATTCGATACTTTTACCTAAGATAGAGGTCACAAGGAGCTTCGTTTCAGGACTCGTGAAAAGATGGTAGGCCCAGAACGTTTAAGTATATGGCAGGATTCGATCCCCGTGGATAATCTCAATGCCTCAGACTCCAATAGGGTTTGATATGGCGTCCATATTGGTATTTCTCCCATGTAGCAGCCCTGAAGGTGTTTCAAAACAGATGGATAGATGCAACATTTGCGCATGTAAGGGCATCATGAAAAACTAAATTATGACATGGTTTGAAATAGCTAGAAAATGGACAATTTTGTGAATAACTTATTAAAAATAAAATGATGATCCCAATACCATTGGATGAGAATCTATAAAATATAACTGAGTTATATAAACTGCTAGCCAGATGGTGGAGCCCGGAGGGGCAAGGGCCAGCACTTTCATGTCTTTTGAACAAGGAAGGTGGTGCCTGCCAGGTAGGAGAGCCCTGCCTCCTCTCAGAACTGCCCACAGTCCTCGTCCCATTTGGTCCTGCTGTTCTTACCTGTTGCCCTCTCCATATCTCTTCTTGTTCAGTTTGGTCCATCTCTCTCTGGAGTTGTTCCCCATCTCAGTCTCCCTGGTAACTCTTTCCTGTCTGTGTGTGAGAGTCCCTTGGAGAGAAGGCAGCTCCACCTTCTGCAAGTGGTCCCTGAAATACCCTCATCCCTACCTGCCCCAGCTCCCATGTTGGTATATAAAAATATCTTTACAGTGAAAAACAGAGCACACTCAGCCCCATTGCTATTTGATATCCTGCACAGCCTCAGGACTCTGCAGGGAGTCTTCACCAAGAAGAAGGCCCTCACCAGATTTGGTCCTTCAATGTTGAACTTCTCAGCCTCCACAACTAATTGTACTAATCATCAATTTATTCATGAAGCATGACTTGGATTGAACAACATAAGCTGGGTCAAGTATTTGAAGATGCTTTTGAGGTACTGAGGCAACATCCAACTTTAGATCCTCAGAACTCCTGATTACAAAAATTACCTGTCTTTCATCAACTGTTGTCTTCATATCAGAGGAAATTCCAGCTGCTACGAGTGTTGCCTACAGAGGAACCTGTCTATAATTGGAGAACTATAATGGCAGGACTGTGGGCTTCTATTTTAAAGGAAATATTCATCAACCTCTGCAGAGCATAACTGAAAACCAGCTGGTACAACCTGCTCTTCTCCAGCAAGAGGAAGAAAGAGCAGGAAGAGGCTCTGGCTATTGAATGCCTTCACAAATCCCTGTGTAATTCTGAAATGGCATCTTGACGCCTTTCAGTTTGTAACAAAAAACAAGGAAACTTCCAAACTTTGGAGGAAGAGAAAAGGCAACCAGAATACCATGACTTTCCAGAAATGGCCAGGGCACTGAGGAGCTGTGGAGGAACTGGGGAAATCACCAAAACCCAGTGCCGTTTCAGTGAGGCCATTCTCCAAAAACTCTCTCCATCTTACTTCTTGGGGAAAGAATTCTTCTACTTACAATATGATCAACCTGATCAAGAATATATTGGTTCGTATAACTGTGATACAGATTATAACTATACAAATGCCAATTACCAGAAGCTAAACCACCCTGATTCCTAAATATAGTCTCACATTTCATGGTTTCCTGGTATCAGAAATTGCTGGGAGCCTGAGATTTTTTCCCTTGAAGCAAATACTGAAGATAAAAAACCAATTAACTTCATTGTTGCTATCTTGTATCCAATGGCATAAAATCTATACTAACTTGATTAGAAATTCTGCCAATGAACAACTTTATCATTTCAGATGATGAAACCCATTCGATAATATAGGCTCAATGGCCTTGCTCTTACTGTTCTCTATGCAGCAACTTTTTTCTGCACTAAAGTGCCAATACAGATACTGAAGACATTGATTTAAATACATAGATATATAAGTAGATATTTAAATATGCAATATACAGATACTTTATATATTGATTTAAACATTTTCCTCTCATAGATGAAAAATCACTCTAACGTATATTGATGGCTTCACAAAAAATCATTTACAAAAAATAATTGCATGTGATACAGTGTTTGTGCCAAAATGTGTTCATGGCTTTAAAGACTTCAGTGGAAATGTCCATTCAGGTCCCTAGCCCATTTTTGAATTGGTTTCTGTTTCCTTGCTAAGTTTGAGCTCCTTATAGATGTTGGATATTGACCCTTTATAGATGTTGGATATTGACCCCTTGTGGATATATGGCAGGTACTTTTTCCCGGTATTTAGGTCATCTCTGCACACTGTTGATTGTTTCTTTTGCTGGGTAGAAGTTTTTTGGTTTGATGTAATCCTATTTGTTTATTTTTACTTTTGTTGCTTGTACTTTTGGTGTTAAGTCCAAAAGAAAATTGCCCAGACCAATGCCATATAATTTTTACTCTCTGTTTTCTTCTGGCAATTTTAGAGCAAGTTTATCCAACCTGTGGTCTATGGGCTGCATGCAGCCCAGGACAGCTTTGAATGTGACTCAACACAAATATGTAAACTTTCTTAAACATTATGAGATTTTTTGGTGATTTTCTTAAAGCTTATCAGCTATTGTTTCTGTGTATGTGTGTGTGTGTGTGTGGTTTTTTTTTTTTTTTTTTTTTTTTTTTGAGACAGAGTCTTTCTCTGTCACCCAGGCTGGAGTGCAGTGGCATGATCTCGGCTCACTGCAACCTCTGCCTCCCAGTTCAAGCGATTCTCCTGTCTCAGCCTCCCAATTGGCTGGAATTACAGGTCCGTGCCACCACACATGACTAATTTTTGTATTTTTAGTAGAGAAGGGGCTTTAAAAAAAAAAACTTTAAATTCTAGGATACATGTGCACAACGTGCAGGTTTGTTATATATGTATACATGTGCCATGTTGGTGTGCTACACCCATTAGCTCGTCATTTACATTAGGTATTTCTCTTAATACCATCCCTCCCCCCCTCTCCCCACCCCACAACAGGCCCCTGTGTGTGATGTTCCCCACCCTGTGCCCAAGTGTTCTCATTGTTCAGTTCCCACCCATGAGTGAGAACATGCGGTGTTTGGTTTTCTGTCCTTGTGATAGTTTGCTCAGAATGATGGTTTCCAGCTTCATCCATGTCCCTACAAAGGACATGAACTCATCCTTTTTATGGATACATAGTATTCCATGGTGTATATATGCCACATTTCCTTAATCCAGTCTATCATTGATGGACATTTGGGTTGATTCCTAGTCTTTGCTATTGTGAATAGTGTTGCAATAAACATACGTGTGCATGTGTCTTTATAGTAGCATGATTTATAATCCTTTGGGTACATACCCAGTAATGGGATCGCTGGGTCAAATTATATTTCTAGTTCTAGATCCTTGAGGAATCACCACACTGTCTTCCACAATGGTTGAACTAGATTACACTCCCACCAACAGTGCAAAAGCATTCCTATTTCTCCACATCCTCTCCAGCACCTGTTGTTTCCTGACTTTTTAATGATTGCCGTTCTAACTGGCATGGGATGGTATCTCATTGTGGTTTTGATTTGCATTTCTCTAATGACCAGTAATGATGAGCATTTTTCTCATGTGTCTGCTGGCTGCATAAACGTCTTCTTTTGAGAAGTGTCTGTTCATATCCTTTGCCCACTTTTTGATGGGGTTGTTTGACTTTTTCCTATAAATTAGTTTAAGTTATTTGTAGATTCTGGATATTAGCCCTTTGTCAGAGGGATAGATTGGAAAAATTTTCTCCCATTCTGTAGGTTGCCTGTTCACTCTGATGATAGTTTCTTTTGCTGTGCAGAAGCTCTTTAGTTTGATTAGATCCCATTTGTCTATTTTGGCTTTTGGTGCTATTGCTTTTGGTGTTTTAGTCATAAAGTCCTTGCCCATGCCTATGTCCTGAATGGTATTGCCCAGGTTTTCTTCTAGGGTTTTTATGGTTTTATGTCTAACATTTAAGTCTTTAATCCATCTTGAATTAATTTTTGTATAAGGTGTAAGGAAGGAATCCAGTTTCAGCTTTCTACCTATAGCTAGCCAGTTTTCCCAGCACCATTTATTAAATAGGGAATCCTTTCCCCATTTCTTGTTTTTGTCAGATTTGTCAAAGATCAGATGGTTGTAGAGGTATGGTATTATTTCTAAGGGCTCTGTTCTGTTCCATTGGTCTATATCTCTGTGTACCATGCTGTTTTGCTTACTGTAGCCTTGTAGTATAGTTTGAAGTCAGGTAGCGTGATGCCTCCAGCTTTGTTCGTTTTGGTTAGGATTGTCTTGGCAGTGCAGGTTCTTTTTTGCTTCCATATGAACTTTAAAGTAGTTTTTTTCCAATTCTGTGAAGAAAGTCATTGGTAGCTTGATGGGGATGGCATTGAATCTGTAAATGACCTTGGGCAGTATGGCCATTTTCATGATATTGATTCTTCCTATCCATGAGCATGGAATGTTCTTCCATTTGTTTGTGTCTTCTTTTATTTCATTGAGCAGTGGTTTGTAGTTCTCCTTGAAGAGGTCCTTCATATCCCTTGTAAGTTGGATTCCTAGGTATTTTATTCTCTTTGAAGCAATTGTGAATGGGAGTTCACTCATGATTTAGCTCTCTGTTTGTTATTGGTGTATAGGTATGCTTGTGATTTTTGCACATTGATTTTGTATCCTGAGACTTCACTGAAGTTTCTTATCCGCTTAAGGAGATTTGGGGCTGAGACAGTGGGGTTTTCTAAATATTCAATCATGTCATCTGCAAACAGGGACAATTTGACTTCCTCTTTTCCTAATTGAATACCCTTTATTTCTTTCTCCTGCCTGATTGCCCTGGCCAGAACTTCCAATACTATGTTGAATAGGAGTGGTAAAAGACGGCATCCCTATCTTGTGCCAGTTTTCAAAGGGAATGCTTTCAGTTTTCACCCATTCATTATGATATTAGCTGTGGGTTTGTCATAAATTGTTCTTATTATTTTCAGATACATCCCATCAATACCAAATTTATTGAGAGTTTTTAGCAGGAAGGGCTGTTGAATTTTGTCAAAGGCCTTTTCTGCATCTATTGAGATAATCATATGGTTTTTGTCTTTGGTTTTGTTAATATGATGGATTATGTTTATTGATTTGCATATGTTGAATCAGCCTTGCATCCCAAGGATGAAGCCAATGTGATTGTGGTGGATAAGCTTTTTGATGTGATGCTGGATTCAGTTTGCCAGTATTTTATTGAGGATTTTTGCATCAATGTTCATCAGGGATATTGGTCTAAAATTCTCTTTTTTTTGTTGTATCTCTGTCAGGCTTTGGTATCAGGATGATGCTGGCCTCATAAAATGAGTTACGGAGGATTCCCTCTTTTTCTATTGATTGGAATAGTCTCAGAAGGAATGGTATCAGCTCCTCTTTATACCTCTGGTAGAATTCAACTGTGAATGCATCTGGTTGTGGACTTTTTTTTGGTTGGTAGGCTATTAATTATTGCCTCAATTTCAGAGCCTGTTATTGGTCTATTCAGGGATTCAACTTCTTCCTGGTTTAGTCTTGGGAGGGTGTATGTGTCCAGGAATTTATCTATTTCTTCTAGGTTTTCTAGTTTATTTGCATAGAGGTGTTTATAGTATTCTCTGATGGTAGTTTGTATTTCTGTGGGATCAGTGGTGATATCCCCTTT
>NW_012101449.1:21497-39571 GCF_000951045.1 Mandrillus leucophaeus
ATTATGTGTCTTGGGGTTGCTCTTCTCAAGGAGTATCTTTGCAGCATTCTCTATATTTCCTGAATTTGAATGGTGGTGTGCCTTGCTAGGTTGGGGAAGTTCTTCTGGGTAATATCCTGAAGAGTGTTTTCCAACTTGGTTCCATTCTCCCTGTCACTTTCAGGTACACCAATCAGACATAGATTTGTTGTTTTCACATAGTCCCATATTTCTTGGAGGCTTTGTTCATTTCTTTTTACTCTTTTTTCTCTAAACTTCTCTTCTTGCTTCGTTTCATTCATTTGATCTTTAATCACTGATACCCTTTCTTTCACTTGATCAAATCAGCTACTGAAGCTTGTGCATGTGCCATATAGTTCTCGTGCTATGGTTTTCAGCTCCATCAGGTCATTTAAGGTCTTCTTTATGCTGTTTATTCTAGTTAGCTGTTCATCTAATCTTTTCTCAAGGTTTTTAGCTTCTTTGTGATGGGTTCGAATATCCTCCTTTAGCTCAGAGAAATTTGTTATTACTGATCTTCTGAAGCCTGCTTCTGTCAAGTCATCAAAGTTATTCTCCGTCCAGCTTTGTTCCATTGCCGGTGAGGAGCTGCATTCCTTTGGAGAAGAGGCGCTCTGATTTTTAGAATTTTCAGCTTTTCTGCTCTGGTTTCTCCCCATCTTTGTGGTTTTATCTACTTTTGGTCTTTGATGATGGTGACCTACAGATGAGGCTTTGATGAGGATATCCTTTTTGTTGATGTTGATGCTATTCTTTTCTGATTGTTAGTTTTCCTTCTAACAGTCAGGACCCTCAACTGCAGGTCTGTTGGAGTTTGCTGGAGGTCCACTCCACACCCTATTTGCCTGGGTATCACCAGTGGAGGCTGCAGAACAGCAAATATTGCAGAACAGAAAATGTTGCTGCCTGATCCTTCCTCTGGATGTTTCATCTCAGAGGGGCACCCGGCTGTATGAGGTGTCAGTCGGCCCCTACTTGGAGATGTCTCCCAGTTAGGCTACTCGGGGATCAGGGACCCACTTGAGGAGGCAGTCTGTCCATTCTCAGATCTCAAACTCCATGCTGGGAGAACCACTACTCTCTTCAAAGCTGTCAGACAGGGACATTTAAGTCAGCAAAAGTTTCAGCTGCCTTTTGTTCAGCTATGCCCTGCCCCCAGAGGTGGAGTCTACAGAGGCAGGCAGGCAGGCCTCCTTGAGCTGTGGTGGACTCCACCCAGTTTGAGCTTCCCAGCTGCTTTGTTTACCTACTCAAACCTCAGCAATGGCAGATGCCCCTCCCCCAGCCTCGCTGCTGCCTTGCAGTTCCATCTCAGACTGCTGTGCTAGCAGTGAGCAAGGCTTTGTGGGCATGGGACCTCCCAGCCAGGCTCGGGATATAATCTCCTGGTATGCCGTTTGTTAAGACCATTGGAAAAGCACAATATTAGGGTGGGAGTGTCCCGATTTTCCAGGTACCATCTGTCACAGCTTTCCTTGGCTAGGAAAGGGAATTCCCCAACCCCTTGTGCTTCCCAGGTGAGGTGATGCCCTGCCCTGCTGTGACTCACACTCCGTGGGCTGCACCCACTGTCAAACAAGTCCCAGTGAGATGAACCCAGTACCTCAATTGGAAACACAGAAATCGCCTGTCTTCTGCATCACTCATGCTGGGAGCTGTAGATTGGAGCTATTCCTATTCGGCCATCTTGGATTTCTGCCTCGAGAAGGGGTTTCATCATGTTGGCCAGACTGGTCTCGAACTTCTGACCTCATGATCCGCCTGCCTTAGCCTCCCAAAGTGCTGGGATTACAGGTGTGAGCCACCGTGCTCAGTCTGTTAGTATATTTTATGTGTGACCCAAGACAATTCTTCTTCCAATGTGGCCTAGGGAAGCCAAATAAGTGGATACCCATTTTAGAGTTTCTGGTGTTATGTTACAGTCTTCGGTCCATTTTAAGTTGATTTTTGAATATAGTGTGAGATAGGGGTCCACTTTCATTCTTCTGCATGTGGAAATCCAGTTTTCCCAGCATCATTTATTGAAGAGAATGTCCTTGTCTTCTTGGCACCAGTGTTAAAATCAGTCACCTGTACATGCGTGGGTTCATTTCTAGGCTCTCTGTTCAGTTCCATTGGTTAACGTGTCTGTTTTTCTTCTTTTTCTGGTCAATTTTGTGCTATTTTAATTACTGTGGCTTTGGCATATACTCTGAGGTTAGGTGATGTGATACATTTTTTTTTTTTTTTTGTATTTTTGTAGAGTTGGGGTTTCACTGTGTTAGCCAGGATGGTCTCGATCTACTGACTTCGTGATCCGTCTGCCTTGGCCTCCCAAACTGCTGGGATTACAGGTGTGAGCCACCGCGCCCAGCCGGTGGTGTGATACTTAACAACTTTGTTCTTATTGCTCATGGTTGTCCTGGCTATTGATGGTTTTATGAGGTTGTATATGAATTTTTTATTACTATTTTTTATTTCTATGAAACAGACATTGAGATTTTGTTAGGGATTACATTGAAACTGTAGGTTGCTTTGGGTACTATGGACTTCTTAACCATGTTAATTATCCAATCCACGAATATGGGATATCTTTCTGTTTATTTGTGTCCTCTTCAATTTATTTCATCAATGTTTTATAGTTTTCATTGGCAGGTCTTTCATCTCCTTGGTTAAATTTATTCCTGGGTAGTTGTTTAAAGCTATTATGAGTGGGATTGTTCTCTTGATTTCTTTTTCAGATAGTACATTGTCAGTATATAGGGAGACTACTGATTTTCGTGTGTTGATTTTGAGTCCTTCAGCTTTACTGTACTTGTTTATAAGTTCTGAGAGTGTTTTAGTGGTGATATAGTGTGGCTATGTCCCCACCCAAATCTCATCTTGAATTATAGTTCCCCATAATCCCCATGTGTCTTGGGAGAGACCTGCTGGGAGGTAATTTAATCCTGGGGGGTTACACTCATGCTGTTCTCGAGATAGTAAGTTCCCGTGAGATCTGATGTTTGTTTGTTTGTTTTTGAGACAGAGTCTTGCTCTGTTGCCCAAGCTGGAGTGCAGTGGCACAGTCTTGGCTCACTGCAACCTCCACCTCATGGGTTCAAGCGATTCTCCTGCCTCAGCCTCCCAAATAGCTGAGATTATAGGTGCATGCCACCACGCCTGGCTAATTTTTGTATTTTTACTAGAGATGAGATTTCACCATGTTGGCCAGGCTGGTCTTGAACTCCTGACCTCAGGTGATCTGCCTGCCTTGGCCTCCCAAAGTGCTATCATTACAGACGTGAGCCAGCACACTCAGCCCCGAGATCTGATGGTTTTATAAGGAGCTTTTCCACCTTTTGCTCTGCACTTCTCCTTCCTGCTGCCATGTCAAGAAGGATGTGTTTACTTCCCCTTCCAACTGATTGTAAGCTTCCTGAGGCCTCCCCAGCCATGCTGAACTGTGAGTCAATTAAATCTCTTTCCTTTATAAATTACCCAGCCTCAGGTATGTCTTTTATTAGCAGAGTGAGAATGGACGAATACAGTAAGTTGGTACCACAGAGAGTGGGGCACTGCTGTAAAGATACCCAAGAATGTGGAAGCAACTTTGGAACTGGGTAATAGGCAGAAGTTGGAACTATTTGGAGAACTCAGAAGAAGACAGGAAATGTGGGGAAGTTAGGAACTTCCTAGAGACTTGTTGAATGGCTTTGGCCAAAATGCCGATAGTGATATGGACAATGAAGTCCAGGCTGAGGCGGTCTTAGATGGAGATGAGGAGTTTTTTAGGAACTGCAGTAAAGGTCACTCTTGCTATGCAAAGAGGATGGTGGCATTTTGCCCCTGCCCTAGAGATCTGTGAAACTTTGAACTTGAGAGAGATAATTTAGGGTATCTGGCAAAAGAAATTTCTAAGTGGCAGAGCATTCAAGAGGAAGCAGAATATAAAAGTTTGGAAAATTTGCAGCCTGAAGATGTGATAGAAAAGAAAACCCCATTTTCTGGGGAGAAATCCAAGCCACCTCTGGACATTTGCACAAGTAACAAGGAGCCAAATGTTAATCACCAAAACAATGGGGAAAATGTCTCCAAGGCATGTGAGAGACTTCCACAGCAGCCCCTCCCATCACAGGCCTGGAGGCCTAGCAGGGAAAAATGGTTTCATCAGCTGGGCCCAAGGCCCCCCGGTATGTGCAGCCTAGGGACTTGGTGCTTTGCGTCCCAGCCACTGCAGCTGTGGCTAAAAGGGACCAAGGTACAGCTTCAGAGGGTGCAAGACCCAAGCCTTGGCTGCTTCCCCATGGCGATGAGCCTTCAGGTGCACAGAAGTCAAGAACTGAAGTTTGGGAACCTCTGCCTAGATTTCAGAGGATGTATGGAAACACCTGGATGTCCAAGAAGAAGTTTGCTGCAAGGGTAGAGCCCTCATGGAGAACCTTTGCTGGGGTCGTGTGGAAGATAAATGTGGGGTTGGAAGCCCCATACAGAGTCCCCACTGGGGCACTGCTTGGTGGAGCTGTGAGAAGAGGGTCACCATCCTCCAGACCCCAGAATGGTAGATCCACTGACTGCTTGCACCATGCACCTGGAAAAGCTGCAGACATTCAATGCCAGCCCATGAAAACAGCCAGGAGGGGGGCTGTACCCTGCAAAGCCACAAGGGTGGAGCTGCCTAAGGTCATGGGAGCCCACCTCTTGCATCAGCATGCCCTGGATGTGAGACATGGAGTCAAAGGAGATTAATTTGGAACTTTAAGGTTTAATGACTGCCCTTTAGGATTTTGGACTTGCATGGGGCCTGTAGCCCCTTGGTTTTGGCCAATTTCTCCCATTTCGAATGGGCGTATTTAGCCAATGCCTGTACCCCTATTGTATCTAGGAACTAACTTGCTTTTGATTTTACAGGCTCATAGGCAGAAGGGACTTGCCTTGTCTCAGATGAGACTTTGGACTTGGACTTTTGAGTTGATGCTGGAATGAGCTAAGACTTTGGAGGACTGTTGGAGGGGCATGATTGTGTTTTGAAATGTGAGGACATGAGATTTGAGAGGGGCCAGGGATAGAATGTGTCCCCACCCAAATCTCATCTTGAATTGTAGTTCCCATAATCCCTGCATGTCTTCGGAGGGACCCAGTGGGTGGTGATTTAATTGTGGGGGCAGCTACCCTTATGCTATTCTCATGATAGTGAGTGAGTTCTCATGAGATCTGATGGTTTTATAAGGGGCTTTTCCCCCTTTTGCTCTGCACTTCTTGCTGCTACCATGTGAAGAAGTATGTGCTTGCTTCCCCTTCTGCCATGATTGTAAGCTTCCTGAGGCCTCCCCAGCCATGCTGAACTGTAAGTCAATTAAACCACTGTCTTTTATAAATTACCCAGTCTCAGGTATGTCTTTATTAGCAGTGTGAGAATGGACTAATACAGGTGGAGTCTGAGTTTTCCACATGTAGGATCACTTTGTCAGTAAACAATGGCAGTTTCACTAGCTCTTTTCTTATTTGGATGTCTTTTGGTTTTTTCCATGCCCGATTACCCCAGCAAGGGTTTCCATTTATATTAACATATTGCATGGATGTAGCAAGAGTGGGCATCCTTGTCTTGTTTCAGATCTTTGAGGAAAGGCTTTCAGTTTTTCAACATTGAATATAATGTTGGCTGTGGACTTCTCATAAATGGTCTTTATTGTGTTGAGGTACATTCTTTCTATTCTTAATTTGCTGAGTTTTTAACAGGAGGGGATGCTCAGCTTTATCAAATGCTTTTTCTATGTCTGATGGGGTAATCGTATGATTTTTCATTCTGTTAATGTAATATATCATATTTGCTGATTTGCCTATGTTGAACCATCCTTGCATCCCAAGGATAAAGACATTTCTCAAAAGAATACATACAAATGGCCAATAGATATAAGAAAAAAATGCTCAACGTCATAGTCATTAGAAGACGCAAATTCAAACTACAATGAGATACCATATCTCACCTGTCAGAACGCCTTTTTTCCAAGAAGATGAAAGACAAGTGTTGGCAAGGATGTGGAGAAGAGGGAACCCTTACACATTTGGTGGAAGTATAACTTCGTACAGCCATTATGGAAATTAGCATGGAGGTTCCTCAAAACACTAAAAATAAACCATTGCACTCCAGCCTGGGCAACAGAGAGAGAGACCTCATCTCCACAACAACAACAAAACCTAAAACCAGAATTACCCTGTGATCCAGCAATCCCACTTCTGGTTATTTACCCAAAAGTTGTGAAATCAGTTTGTCAAAGAGATGTCCGCACTCCGGGTGTTTGAATGGTGTTTATTGAAGCACTATTCAAAATGGCCAAGTCATAGAATCAAAAACAGCAGCAGGTGAAATGGATAATGAAAATGTGCATATACATCATTGAAGACTTTTCGCCCTTAAAAAAGAAAAAAATTCTTACATTTGTGTTGACATGGATGTAACTGGAGAACATTATGCTAAGTGAAATAAGCCAGGAACGGAAAGAGAAATACCACATCTTCTCACTTACATGGGGAATCCGAGACAATTGGACTTACAGAGGCAAAGAGCAGATTGATGGTTACAAAGGTTTGGGGGATGGGAAAATGACTGTCAAAGTACAAAATCTCAGAAAGAATACATATATTTTTCTTTTTTGATTTATATTGCATAGTGTGGCGAATCTAGTTAATAACAGAGTATTACACATTTAAAATTGCTAAGAAAGTAAATTTCAAGTGTGCTCAACACAAAAAAACGTTAAGTATTTGAGGTGCTGGATATGTTAACCAGCTTGATTTAATTATGTCACATTGTATTCATAAATTACAACATCACTTTATACCTCATACATTTACACAATTTTTAAATAAAAAAACAAAAACAAAACAACAAAGATCACAGTTGCAAAGAGGCAAAAAGGCATAAAACCAAGTCACAAAAGGAGTAGAAGCATCCAGCAATTATATGAAATGAGTGTTCCAAGGACTTCAGATAGGCAGCTTTTCCTTTCCTTCCCAGGGTCTGGCTCCTTTCAGAGTTCCGGCCTCTCGAGTGATTTCTCTAGAGCCCACTCAGTGACACCTCTTTTTTGACACATGCCTCTGCCTGTATATTCTGCGACCAAACAGGGTTTTACTTGTGTTTGGTTTGTTTCAGATGCAAAAGAGAGCTTGGTATATATGCCTGGAAAGTGGAAATGTTGGAAAATCTGGGCCTCTGAAATAAGGATTGCTCAGAAAGTCAGTATTTCTTCCCACAACCAGGGGAGCCACAGCTAACTGGCCCTTCTCTATCCAGACAGGCCTGGTCCTATGTGGATTTTAGTGGCTGTTACGGACCCCTCTGAGTCAAGGGCAGGGGGCCCTTCCCCTGGTCGCGTCGGCCTTTCCAGGCCCTTTTCCTGCCCTGTGTCCTGTGGTGTGACAGTGACGACCATGTTCCTTTTGGAGCAAAGGCCGTGAGCTCAGGAGTGGATTCAGGCTCAGCTTTGAGATACTCGGCACAGGCTTTTAAAACCCACTCTGTCCTGATAACATCACCTATGTATTCGGGCCTGGAGGAGCCTCAAGACTGCAGAGGCCAAATGTTGTGTATTTTTTGTGTAATTTGTGCCATGAAGAACCACCAGGGTCTGAACGTTGTAAAGCAAGAGGCAGAGCTCCTGATTATCTGGGAATGTTGTTCTTAGGATGGTTTACAGAAACACGCGCTGGAGGCAGGTAACTTCATCCGGCTATTTCAACATGGTGAAGGACACAGCATTATTTTTATTTTTAGAGAGCACCAGGTGCCATTAGCAAACTGTATTTGCCTTAATCTCTTCCACAGTGGGTAGGGCTGGCCAGATGCGCCCGGCTTCTGACTTCCTCTTGAGTCAGACCGACGTGGGGGCTCTGATGCTTGGGAACAGAGACGGGCCTGGGACATAGGAGCCACTCCTTGTCCGGAATATGAAGTTCCCACCTTCAAAGGACTTTCTGAATTGGTAAATATGAAACACCGTGAAAAAAACCAATAAAAACATTTTCATATCTACTTAAGCCGTAACTGGGAGCGACAATGATGTGCTGCTGAAGCGAATCGCCCCTTTGATTGCAGTGCAGCCGACCGTGTGCAGACGCCCAGTGTCTGTGTGCCCCGAGGCCGGGGAAAATAGGGTGCATCCAGCGAGTCCAAGCAGAGGCCACCTTTGCCTCTCCACCAGGCATCGCAGAAACCCCGCCGTGAGGCTGCCGCGCTGCCTGCCCGTGTGGCCTAGTTCTCCCCTCCACCCAGCAGATTCCTTCAGCGCCATATGCAGCAGAGAGGGAAGGTGGCGAGACGTGGGCCGTGAAGCTGCTCAGTGCAGCCCTTGAGTCTCGTCCCACCCCACAGCTGCTGTCTGGTGGTGCAGCTCCAGCATGAGGGGCTGGCCTGAATCCATGTCTCCATCAAGATGAGCCCCAACACCCATTCCCCAGGAGGCCCTGAAACACAGGCGGCCGGGTCCCATCACTGTCCACTCTCCGGCAGGCCCTGGAACACAGGAGCCCGGGTCTCACTCACTGTCCATTCCCCGGAGGCCCTGGAACACAGGAGGCCGGTCTCACTCACTGTCTACTCCCCGGAGGCCCTGGAACACAGGAGGCCGGTCTCACTCACTGTCCATTCCCCGGAGGCCCTGGAACACAGGAGCCCGGGTCTCACTGTCCATTCCCCGGAGGCCCTGGAACACAGGAGGCCGGGTCTCATCACTGTCCATTCCCCGGAGGCCCTGAAACACAGGTGGCCCAGTCTCACTCACTGTCCACTCCCCGGAGGCCCTGGAACACAGGAGGCCGGTCTCATCACTGTCCATTCCCCGGAGGCCCTGGAACACAGGAGGCTGGGTCTCATCACTGTCCATTCCCCGGAGGCCCTGGAACACAGGAGGCCGGGTCTCACCCACTGTCTACTCGCTGGGAAGCCCTGAAACACAGGCTGAGTCTCACTCACTGCCCGTTCCCCGGAGGCCCTGGAACACAGGCGGCCAGGTCTCAACTCCCTCGATCCTCTGCTTTCAGGGCCAGAGCCTGGAGCGAGGCCTCACCTCACTCACAGATCAGCCTGCCTGGCCCCTGCCCCAGGAGACCTTCAGGGTCAGGCCCACATGCCGGTTGCTTCCTAAATGGCTTGTCACGGACTCCCCACCTTCCCCGGGTCTTCCCCAGGCCAGAGGCCCTTTAGGCTTGTGCTTTTGTGGTCCAGTGTCTCCGGGTAGTGCCAAGGGGTGCTGAGATTGGACCTGAGGCAGCTCAGCATTTCAGAAGGAGTGTGAGACGTGGAGTGGGGGACACCAGGGCTCCCTCTGCACGCAGGCAGATGACCATGAGGCATTCTCATAGTGGGGCCTCAGTGTCCTTATGTCTCAGAAGGGGGAGCTGATGACAAAGTCTCTAAGCCATTCCAGCCCCAGCGCGTTCCTCAGTGCTCTCCCAGGCCAGGGTCTTTGCTGGGGACCTGGGGAGCTATCGGAAGGTGAGGAGCTGTGAAGAGAGGAGGCTGGGCTGTGGGGAGCTGGTGCAGGGAGAGGCTGAGCACAGGCCCCAGGAACAGCTTGGCCTGACTCAATCCCAGCTCCACCACCTGCTCCGTCTCGGGCCTCACCTGTGTAACATGCGGTGCTGAGAGTCCGTTCTCTTGAGTGCTGTTGTGAGAGTTAAGTGAGGGGATGCGGGATAGGAGCTCAGCATAGGACTTCCATCTTCCATCGGGGAGCCCTTGATAACCCTGTGGCTGTCATCAGGGAAAATCCGTGTTGCCACCGAGGGGAGCAGAAAAGACGCCTCCAGGACACAAGGTGAGAAGAGATGCAAAGCGGGGGCCCCAGGATGTGCATCCAGAGGTCGGGAGGGTGGTTTGTGGAGTCTGCTCCCCACCTTCCAGGCCACCCCAGGCAGAAGGCAGAGCGTGTGCATACACGCGTGTTTGGGTCTTGCTTGTATGCACAGGTGTTGCGTTTGTGTCTGTGGGGGGCAGGGCAGGCCTAGGGACTCGGGAAATGGATCCAGTTCCCATCCCGCCTGTCCAGCTGCAGGGCTGCAGCCTCAGCCCTCAATCCACAGAGAGCCTCCTGGCATGGTTTTTGTTCTTCTTTTTCCTTTGGCCTCATTTTTTTCCTTCTTTTTTTACTTTCCTTCTCTTCTTCCCCATCATTTTAACAATTTAGTCTCTCTTATATTCGTCTCCTTTTATAATAGTAACAACTGTTTGCAAAATACCACATAGGTTTTCCAAGGATGGCCCTGCCCAGTGTTCCAGTTCCCAGGACAAGAGTTCCTTTTCCTCTATCCCCAGCCCCCGGGCCCCTTCCTTTATGGCAACACTAGTGCCACCATATTGGGAGTAGAAACTTCCATAAATGCTTCCTCGTTTGATCTTCCCAAAATCTGGGGACAGAACTGGTAGACGGGTGATCACAGCATCCTGCTGCTCTGGGGGGTCCTGGGCCCATCTGTCCTCTCCTTCAGACCTGCACAGGGCCTCCTCCTCTTCCACGTCCTCGTCAGGTGCACTGGGGTCTGCAGAAAAGTCCTGGCTGGGAGGCGGCAGAGGGCGAGGTGGGAGGCGGCAGAGGCTGAACACACCTTCCTGATGCAGAGCCGTCCCTGTGGCTTCTCAGCCTGCGTTCCGCCCTCCTGGGAGAGACACAAACCTCACAGGGTTTGCTATGAAAACACCGGGTGGATGGCGGCCAGACCTCACATGGAGATAAAGGGCCCGAGGAAGGGAGCACACTTTGGGCAGGGGAGAACTCTAGTGCTTGCAAACGACTGAAACCCTGGCGTGGCAGTGTTCTCCGGCCAGTAGAGAGTGGCGTGATGGCCGTTTAAGCTGGTGTCAACCTGAAACCTGGAGCAGTTTCACTGTTAGGACATCTGTTACATGGCACGCAGGCACCCCTGGGAGCCCAGATGGGGCCTTTGGCACATCCTGCTTCCAAAACATGATTATCCATAGAAGGACTTTCTGCAGCTTAGGCGAAGCTTGATTTTCTCATTTCCAGCCTTTGCTTGCTCCTCTGTCATTGCAACCCAGTGTGGCCTCGTTTTGCACCACGGGGATGTATAATGAGCATTCAGCCCACAGGAACATTGACAACATACCCACACTCTCTGCTGCTTTGGTGGCTTTCACTCAAACAGGAGCCAGTGGGGAAACCCCGAGGTTTATGGCCTCCCATAATTACAGGCGTGTTTCACACTGCGGCATGTGGACCTCAGCGATTAACAGAAGTTGGAGATAAAGCCTAAAAACCAACTCTGCTGTGAGGTGGAGGTCAGGGACGGGTCTGGGCGGGAGCCCACCTGCTCACCTCCCTCACGCTCCCCTGCAGCCTCCAGGCTTCATTCTCTGCCATGATGAGTTTTCATTCTCATCAAAGAGGTGGAGATTAAATGGTGTCCTCACCCCAAAAGGTGCCCTGCCTTTCCATTTGACCACAGAGGGCTGCTGGGAGTGAGGAGGTCTGGCATCAGTCACGGCAGTGAGTCAGAAGACACAGGGTCCCTGCCGGCTTTCTGAGTATCGGCTGCGACCCACTGAACTCAGTCACTGAGCAGCTCCTCTGTCGAGCATCGCCACCCCTCACTTCTGCTGCTGGGGAAACCTGCGTGCTGGGGACATAAATACGAGGAGGAGAAAGAGGTGGGGGCTGCCTGCGAGACTCCATGAAGAGGAGGCCTAGAAGAGACGGGGTCAGGAGGTTTCCTCAGCAGAGCCTGCTGGCAACGGGGGAATTAGCCTACACCAGAAGTGGCAGGGCGCCACACAGAGAAGTGGAGGATGGAGGATGCACTGGGCAATGTCTTAAAGCCCCAGTTAACTGGGGGTGCAGTGAGGAGCTGTGGAGGGTTTCATCAGCTGGCGCTGCCCCAGATGCAGGGTCGACACCACCCTTCTGTGTCTGTTCCCCTGTGCTTAGCGTCCTGTGTGACCCGGAGTGGATGCCCCATGTGCATGACGATGCTGGGTAGGTCAGCCTCGTGTGCTGCAGGGTGAGTTGACTGGCAGAGCCTCCTGCAGGTGTCTGGGCAAGAGGGGACGGGGCTGAGCTAGTTGGGGCCAGGGCCATTCATCACCGCCCCAGCATACCGCAGCCCCTGGGGACACAGAGGGGAGGAAGGGGGAAGGAGAGAGGGTCAGAGGCTGTTCGTGTTGTGGACAGAAGTAGGTGTGTGGCCCCAGCAGGTTGGGTCTGGTTCAGGGGAGCAGTAACAGTTGGAAGGAATAGCAGCCCCTTTGAAACTGCCACCTGCAGATCTCCCTGACGGGCTTGGGATGAGGCTGTGCAGGCAAGAAAGATGAGAGTCCAAGGAGGGCTTTTCCCTTTTGTCTAGTGGGGAGAGACACTGAGAGAACTTCTTGTTCATAAGGAAGCGGCCGCAATCCAGTGACCAACTTTAAGGAGGATGCGCACAGACAGGTGTTAGCATATCTTGCTTTACTCTGAAGGGTGGAAGTTCATTAGAGTGACTTGTGGTGGATTCAACAGCATTAAAATGCCAATGAATTAAGGTAATGGCATGACACAGTTATTTGTTGCTCACACGGTCATGGCAGGTGTGTGGCCTGCAGGTGGTTCTTTCCTGTGGGCCATTTAGAGACCCAGGTCTCTTCCTGCCTGTGACTCTGCCTTCCCCGGAGCAATGGCATCTGTGTCCAGGTGAAAATGGGAAGAGGGCATGGAGGAGGCACACCTGGTCCTCCCACAGGAAAGACCTGTGTCCCATAGCCGCACGACAGCAGGGGAGGCCACAGGCCTGGCTGGACAACTCGCCGTTGCTGCCCAGCTGACTTGCCATGAAGTTCCCAAATCTGAAAGCCGTTCATCAAAAGTGCAGAATAATGTTCTGTAGTTAAATGTGACTTTAGTTAATAATCTTTGCTTGTCTACTATTTAAATATCTGTAGATTAGAAAGGTGTTTTTGGTCAAAAGTAAAAATCTAACCTGGTATTTTGCATTACACATTAGCGTTCCTGTCTCATTTGTGTTGCTGTGAGGTGCTGGGATCTGCGTCACTGTGTGTCTGGGGGCGTGGAGACTGCTGGCCCCAGGACTTCTTTGCCATTGTTCTATTAAAAATTCCTGACATTCCCAGAACCCTGCAGGGGTTTCTCACCCCTGTCATGGGTTTTCTAAAGGCTGATTCCAGGCTGGCTCCAGGCACTTTTGTCCAGGGGCAAAGAGGTGGAACCTGCCAAGCCTCCCAGGGCCCCTTGGAGGCAGGAGGCCCCTCCCTGGCAGGCTCCAAGTGCCTCCCCGCCACCACCACCATTATGCAGCCTGAAGTGGGGACAAAATCCCTGGTGTCGTCCGCCAGGGCCCCCAACTCTGGGCGCTTCAGAAAAGCCCCTCCAACCTAAGGGAGGAAGGAGGAGGACATCGGTGCGTCTCTGGCCTCTTGGCAGAGTCTTGCTTGTGTAGGATGCATCAGATCGGGAAACTCCAGACACATCTTCCACAGCAGCTCAGGTGGCCTGGAGCCTCCTCTACCAACCCGTTTCCTCCTGTCCTGTTGGCTGCCCTCAGGTTCTGTGAGTGGACCCACCTCACGTGCTGGGAATTGTCATCCTGTCTTTCTGCATCTAGGGCCGCCTCGAGGTCACCCGTTCACCCTGGAGGAGGCCAATGCTTGGGGCTTTGTGTGAAGCCAGCAGCCTTGGGTGCTGCCCACTAGACGGTGCATGGGGGCTGAACAGATGCCATCTCCAGGAGGCCCTCTACTGACCACGTTGCCCCAGCCGCCCTCCCCAGGCCGCCCTCCGCTGGTCACCCTCCTTGACCCTCCTCCGCTGACCACCTTCTCCTGGTCGCCCTCCCCAGGCCACCCTCCTTGACCCTCCTCTGCTGATCACCATTTCTTCTTACAGGGCAAAAGGTGGCAAAGCTGTGATGCCAGTCCCAGCAGGTTCCTGTTAGGAATCAGGGTTCCCAACTCAAATGCCAGTGTGGAGGCCCTGCCTCACGTCTGCCTGCTCAGCACCTCTCTTCCCCTCTATGACTTGCATTAATTAGGCATTGAATTTATATTCTAAAGCGGTTCTAAAGTTTTGGATGCATTTTTTCCTAGTATATCTGGAATAGGTTACCGGGGATTGCAGTTAAGTGTTGAGTACATGCCATTTTTTAAAAGATGACAGTGTAGGAGCTGCCTAATGTATCGAAGGGTTGGTCAATCCAAATAACAAAGATGAGATGGTTTATGGCAGAGAGGAGAGTGTGGATTAGTAGTGAAAAGAGTGAGGGTAAACCTGGATGGACCGGCCTCGGGTTAGTAAAGAAAGACGGAAACGCAGCAGCCTGCCACCAGGACCAGCAGCAAACCTGGGGTCCTGCCACCCCAACAAGAGAACAGCAGGCTGTTCTCCTCTGTGTAGTCTCAGGCGTGCCCACAGAGGCGGCCAGGGAGCTGGGCTGAGCAGGGTTAAGGGGAGGGAGAGCCCTGGTTTCTGTGCCACCGTCTCTCCCATAACGCTGTGCAGTGTGTGTTCTTTGCCCGGTATCTAGATCCTTCTGAGCGTAGGTGCATCCGGCCTCACAGTGCAGAAGGCCCTTTCCTTTCAAGGCTGCACAGCCCTGGCTGCTGCATCTGCTGAGTCTTCAGTCCCCTGAAAGGGATGCCTGAGGAGAAGAACCAGTTGGGTGGCTGCCACAGCCTGCCCCTGCCCAGCCCGTCTAACAAATGTCAAACAATGTTTGACATTTAGGACATGGTGATGATTCCAGATTGGAGAGCCTGGCCCGCAGGAGCCCCACGTGTCCTTCCCACAAGGGCCATGGCGCAGGGCACCCTGCCACTTCCGTTTGTGCTCAGTAATCTCGAGGAATGGGGGTTCCTGTGTGTCTTTTTATATTTCCAGAATAGAAACCTTCAAGAAGTTGGAGGGGGCCATTTTGGAAGGAAGCAATGGCAGAGGAAAGAGGGTTATCCTAGGTAGCATGGGATGCAATTACCAAACAATAGTGGTTTTCATGAAACTAATTAGATCATCTTGCAAATAAAATTCCCTAGGGTAGACATGCTCACTCTGCCCTGAGTGGCTGTTAAACTGTGCTTTGGTTCAGAGTAGGGGACGGGAGCGTGTTTCTCTGACAGGTTCACAGTGTGCGTTTGCCGGTGAGCCTGGCTCGTCAGTGCCTGCATGGGATCCAGGGGACTGGCAGCAGAGGGGCCAGGACCTGGCTGGGAAGGGAGGGTGGTTGGGACTGGGCTTGTCCCCAGGTCGGGGTTCAGGGTGGGGTCCCCACCACCCCAGCAGACCACAGGGCGGAAAGGCTGGAGGGACCTGGCCCGAGGCCCCTCTATGGCTCCTGCCTTCTGGGCCAAGGGCAGTGGACGAGCTGTCAGCCTGCTGTATCCAGGATGAGTCTGTTGAGCAGTGTGGCCGCTCGATGGTGAGAGGCACCAGGAGCATAACGGACAGACGACACTCTCAGATCAGTGTGAAAGGGTGCAAAATAACTCAATAATTTTTATATCGATCAGGTATTGCTACGACAGTATTTTCTTTATGTTGGGTTACATAAAATATATTTTTCAAGTTAATCGGTTTATGTTTGCCTCTGTTTATCTTTTTAAGATGAGGCTCATAGAAACTTTCAGTGAGGTGCTTTGAATTCTCTATCTAGGCCCACACTCTTGGGGGAACGGGCTGCCCTGGCCAGTCAGTCCAGATTGTGTCCTTGGAGCTAGGTTGATTCTGGTGGTGACTTGGACGCTTTGTGCACACAGGACAGGTTTACCGATCCTTATACAAAGCAGAAGGCATCCGCGCGGGCGGCCCAGGAAGAACCCTACAGGATGTGACCTGGGGGTGCCATCCTGGCCCTAACACCCACGACCCACCACAGCTTGGACATGTAGCAGAAAATAAGCGAACACTGGGCTCCCCGCCCCCATCCTGTAATAGTGAACACTGGGCCACCCCGTCCTGTAGTAGGATATGAGGGCACTGGGCTTTCACCCCGTTCTCTAATAGGATATGGGGAGCACTGGGCTTTTACCTCATCCTGGAGTGGGTGTGAGGGGACATTCGCTGGACTCAGTGGACCTTCCTTACATCCTGCATCCATCTATTCCTAGAGGGTTTTTTTTTTCAACTTGATAAATAATTCACATTTGTTCATACAAGAAAATTACACCATAGCTGTGTTGTGGGATGGCAGTCCTGGGTCCTGTGGGTCACCTCATTCTCCACTGAGCTCCTTTCTATGGTGACAGCTACAGGGTCAACATGCAAGGCAATTACAATACGTTTCTGCCTGTCTTCATCCATTCCCTTGTCCCTGTTCCTCATCCATCTTTCCTCCCCATCGTTTGCCTCATTTTGCTTCCTCATCCATTTTTCACCTCCCGCCACCTTTGCCCAACAGGGAACCTCGGCAGAAGCATCCCAAATCCACTAACAACAGTTTTGTTCTTGTGGAAGAACATACAGGACGCTTTCCTTTGTGTTCCTGTCCCAGGTTCTCAGCTCACGGGTCCCAAGGAGGGCCCCTGTGTCCTGTGTGTTCGACTCCCGTCTCAGGTGTGTTGCAGCCAAGTTTCTGTCACTGTGTGAAGGCAGCTGCAGGTTCCCAGTATTCTCCAGGGACCTCGTTTTACATCATGTCCAATCTTTCCCTGTCACGTGGTCCCACTGACATGTGTGCCCAGGGAGGAGGGGCACTGGGTCTTGGTGAGTGCTGAAGACCCCACAGACCCTCGGTTGGCACGCTTTTCCCCCCGGAGACCTACACATCCACCCCGTTTTCTTTCAGGACTTAGCACCTCCCACCTCCAGCCTCCCTTTCTTGTGTCCCACTCCTCAGGTGCCTTCCCATCCTCCGTTTCTGCTCTTGGCCAAGCCCATCTTCCTGGAGAAAGCTGGTCATGCCCAGCTGCGCAGGCGCGAGAACAAATGTGGCGAGTGCCCAGGCCTGCATCCGCGGCCACACCAGGGTAGCACGTAGGGCAACCCCTACCCCTCATTCTGGGCTTCGCAGGCCACTGCTGACCACAGCTGGCTGTCCACCTGGGACATGGCACTGTGGCTTTCCCCACCAGGGCCCCCTTTTACCTTGTTAACCCCCAGCAGGTCCCTTGGACCATGGCTCACTCTCTCGGAAGATGGGTCAACGGGTTTCCCCGCTGAGCACAGCTGCACACTGTGTGCTGGTCACGGCTCACCGTGAAGCGGCTCTGTTTGCATCTCCACTGACTGCACGGTCAGCACTGTGGACACAGCAGCATCCTGCCCTCTGGAGTTTGAGCCCTAGTGGAGAAGCCAGATGCTACCCAGACAACCACAGTATTCCCATGAAACTTACACCGTGACAAGTGCTACCCACCCACAGCCTGGTGTAGCAGGTGCCTGGTCACAGAGAGCCCAGGGCAGGCTTCCAGGGGGATGGCTCTGGCTGAGTTCTGCAGGGAGCCAGAGCTGGATGGCACTAGAGGGAATAGCCAGTGCCCAGGGTGGGGCTGGTCTCCCAGTTCCTTGACCTGCAGAACGGGAGTGTGGCCCTTCGTCCAGGCCCACCCAGTGTGTCTTTCCCTTGCACTCCACTGAAGGCAGGGCTAGTGGCTTGGACTTAAGGACGGTGAGGAAATGTGTGTGGAAGTGGTTTTTGAGTCTTCAGGCAGTGTTGGAGCCCAAACCACACAGCAACTGCCAGGCGGAATGCAGGGTTGTCCTGCACTGCAGTGTCTGACCCTCCCTGTCTGTCACTGGCCGGCTTGATGTGTGGAGACACAGAGGCTGCCCCGAAATAACTCACATTCCAGGGCAGGGTGGAATGTTTGCCTCCCTGTGCGGGTCTGCGTCTTGCTTTGTGCTGGGCTGCAACCCCGTGCATAATGAAAGAATATGAGCAGACTGTGCCCCAGCCTCCCACTGAGCTCCCTGGAGGGGCGATGGGTCTGCAGGGTAAGAATAGGTAGATTTTTGCTGGCACTGTCTGGTTTTAACTATTTTTACCTGAGAAAAAACTTCAATTCATGTGCTCCATGAGTATGGGGCTAGTGATCAAGGGGTTTGTTCCTACATGTACCTCAGAAGAGGTGGCAAATTCACCTTAGAAACTTTTATTTTAACATGTTTCATTTTTTTTTT
>NW_012101449.1:40686-47158 GCF_000951045.1 Mandrillus leucophaeus
GAGAGGCCGGTGGACGGGGAAGCCTCGAAGAGAGGCCGGTGGACGGGGAAGCCTCGATGAGAGGCAGTGGGCAGACACATTCAGGAGGGAGGGGTGGGGCTAGGCAGAGGTCAGGGAGTGTGTGCAGGGCAGAGGGAACCGTGGGTGAAGTTCTGTGTCTGAGTGGCATGTGGAGAGGCCTGTGGCTGGAGGAGAAGCATTGGGGCCTGGCCCCGTCTCTCACACTCACACACGCCTCCTGCTTCAGCCACCATCCGTGGGTTATGGATGCAGTAACATTCGAGACACTACAGAGTCCACACCCCGGGGCCCTGGTTCTGTTTGTCCCCAGAGAAAAACAGGCTGGCCCTGAAACACTCCTGTTTCTTCCACGGCCGACGCTGGCGAGTACACCTGCAGTGTCTGTGAGGGTGCTGCCGTCTGTCACTGAGGGCCAGGCCGGGGCAGGTGCCATATGTACAATGTGAGGGCTCAACACACAGCCATTTCCAAGGCTGCGCTGACTCCACGGGAGCGTGGGGGTCTCTGAGCTCCCACATCCTGTGGGTGGCCACAGCGTCCTGGATGGAGCAGTGCTGCAAGAGCTAGTCTGCCAGAGTGTTTACGCAAACTCAGAAAGATGTTTTTGCTTTTTCATGAAATTACAAATTTTAAAGTATCTACTCCACCCATATTCAAGAAAAGTATAACAATTCCTCAGTATAGGACAAACAGACTTTCCACTCTGATAGGTCAGGAAGGGGGCGTCTGATACCCCACTTCTCCAGATGCTGCACCGTTTACTCCCTTTGTAGAAAGTCGGTCTCCTCCTGTCTTTCTCTGTCTGCCTCTCCCCACTCTCCTCCCCTTCCCCCCCACCCCTCCCATGATCCCTTCCCTCTCTCCCCCGCACTCTCTCCCGCTCCCTCTCCCCTCTCTCCTCGCTCCTCCTCCCCTCCCCGTTTCCCCTCCCCTTTCTGATTGGCTCTGTCCTCTTCACATTGAGCAGCTGTCCCCACCACTCTGTGGATGCTGCTCTGAGGTCACCAGTGATCTATCTGTTGCCAAATCTAATGATCAGTTCTCCGTTCCCGTCTTGATAGACCAATAGCATTTGGCCAAGATTTGTCATTCTCCCCCTTTTAAAACACTTTCTTCCTTGGACCTGGGACATCATTGTGTGTAGAGACCACATATGGTTCATCCATTCTTCAGTTGATGGACACTCGATTTGTTTCTGTCTTTCGGCAGTAGTGATTAATGCCATGAACGTTGGTGTACAGATATCTGTTCAAGTACCTTTCTTCCTACCTCACTGGCTGTTCCTTTGCAACAGCCTTGTTGGTTCATCCATATTTTGGATTTTGCAACCAAAAGTTTTTATCTAGAAATCTGTCATAATAGCGCATTATGTTTTATAATCAGTTATAATTCATGATTGGGTGGTTACAGTACTGCTAGTATTTTGTATTGTGGTAGAGTATATGCAATAATTACAATTCTAACCATTTGTTGAGTGTACCATGTAGTGGCATTTAAATACATTCACAATGTTGTGTAACTATCACCACTATCTATACCCAACACTTTCCCTATCCCAGACATCAACTCTGTACCCGGGTGAGAACTCCCCATTGCTCTCTTCCCCAGGCTGTGATAATGTCTATGCTCTCTCCCTATGAATCTGCCTGTTCTAGTTCCTTTATGGAAGTGGGATCATACAGTATTTGTCCTTTCATGTCTGCATAAGGTTTTCAAGGTCTATTCAATTCATGCTGTCACAGATCTCAGCATTTCAGTCCCTTTTATGACCAAATAATATCCCATTGTGTGTAGCGACCACATATGGTTCATCCATTCTTCTGTTGATGGACGCTTGATTTGTTTCTGTCTTTTGGCAGTAGTGATTAATGCCATGAACATTGGTGTACCGTTATCTGTTCAAGTCCCTACTTGCAGTTCTTTCGAGTCTGCAACTAGGAGTGGAATTGCTGGGTCCTATGGTACATCTATGTTTAACTCTTTGAGGCACCACCAGACTTTTCTGCAGTGGCTGCACCATCTTACATTCCCACCAACCTGTGGGTACCAACTTCTCCACATCCTAGCCAACACTCACTTTCCATTAAAAAAGTATATTATTAGAGCCATTCTAGTAGGCATGAAGTAGTATCATTATGGTTTTGATTTGTAGTTCTGTAATAACTAATGTTGAGCATCATTTCATGTGCTTATTTGTCTATCTTCTTTGCAGAAATGTCTATTCAACTTACTTGCCCATTTTTAAATTGGGTTGTTTTGTTGTGGAGTTTTAGTTCTTCATGTGTTCTGGAAATTAGGCCCTTATCAGGTACGCGATTTGCAGGTATTTTCTCCACTTGGCAGACTGTCCTTTTGCTTTCTTGAGAGTGTGCTTCAATGCAAATCCAGCCATGAAGATTTACTGCAGTGTTTTCTTTGAAAGTTTTATAGTTTTAGCTCTTAAATTTAGGTCTTTGATTCATTTTGAGTTAATTTTTTACAGGTGTAAGGTAAGCTTTAACTTCATTCTTTTGCATGTGGATATCCAGTTTTCCCAGTGCCATTTGTTGAAAAGACTGTCCCTTACACAGTGAATGTTCTTGGCACCCTTGCCAAAAATCATTTGACTGTCTATGTTAAGTGTTTATTTCCAGGCTGTCTTTCCTATTCTGTTGGTCTGTAAGTCTGTCCTGACGCTCGTACTGTACTGTTTTAATTACTGTAGCTTTGGGGTAAATTTAAAATTCAGGAAGTATGTATGAGTCTCCTAATTTTGTTATTCTTTTTCCAAGATCGTTTTTGCTATTTGGGGCCTCTTGCAATTCCACGTGAATTTGGGGACCTGCCTTTTCATTTCTGCAACAAAAGCCATTGCAATTTTGAAAGAGATTGCATTGAATTTGTAGATCATTTTGGTTAGTATTTACGTCCTAGCAATGTTGTCTTTCTATCTATGAACATGACATTGGCTTTCCATATATTTGTTTCTTTAATTTCTTCCTCAATATTTTGTAGCTTTTAGCATATGAATCTTTCACTTCCTTGGTTAAACTTATTTCTAGGTATTTAATTCTTTTGGATGCTATTGTAAATGGAATTGCTTTCTTAATTTCCTTTTCGTATTAATTGCTGTTGCATAGGAACACAAATACCGATTTTCACATGTTAATCTTGTACCCTGTAACTTTGTTGAATTTTTGTATTAGCTCTAGTAGCTTTTTGTGTATTCTTTAGAATTTTCTCTATATACGAACATGTTACCTGTGAATAGAGAGAGTTTTACCTCATCCTTTCCAATCTGAAAGTCTTTCATTTATTTATTTTTTGTTGGTTGTCCTTGTTGCTGTCGCTGGAACTTGCGGCAGAGTGTTGAGTGGACATGGCAGCAGTGGGCACCCTTGTCTTCTTCCTGATCTTGGGGAAAATGTTCAGTCTTTTGCCATTGAGTATGATGTTAGCTGTGGGTTTTTCATAAATACTTCGTATCACTTGAGGAATTTTCTCCCATCCTTGTTTTCCAAGAGCTTTTTTACGAAAGGGTATTGAATTTTCAGAAGCCTTTTCTGCATCGATTGAGATGATCGTGTGGGTTTTCTCCCTTCGTCCTGCTACTGCAGTGCACGGCATTGACTGATTTTCTTATATTGAACCACTCCCATGTTCCTGGGATAAATCCCACTCGGTCGTGGTGAATAGTCCTTTTAACATACTATTTCCTAACATCTTTTTGAGGTTTTTTGCACATGTAGTCATAAGGGATATTGGTGTGTAGTTTTCTTTCTCGCGATGTCTTCCTCTGGCTTTGGTATTCAAGAAGTGCTGGCCTCCTACCATATGTTAGGAAGCGTTCCCTCCATTCCAGTTTTTAAAAAGAGTTTGAGAAGGAGATCTATCTACTCTTGTGACTTCTAAGCATGGACACATTCCCTGGCCCAGTCCTAGTTCCTCCTGCCCTCTGTCTGCACACGTAGTTCCACCTGTCTAGACACACCTGCATGGTAGATGGTTCTAGAACCACATCTCCAACCCAACCGCTACTCGAAGAACCAAACTCATACAGCAGGGAGTCCACTCAGTACGTTCAATAGGCAGCTCAGTCTTCATATGGCATTTCCTCCTGGACATGCTTCTCCAGTCTCTCCCTTCTCAGTCAATGGCAACACCTTCCACCTGCTGGTCAGGCTCCAAATCCTTGAATTGCTGTGTTGCTGCTAACTCTTGACTGCAGACAGCAGAATCCGCTGTAGCTAATTTAAGCAGTGAAGGATATGTGTGAAGCCATTGGGTAGATCATAGCATCCATGGGAAAGTCAGGAAACCAGAACAGCGAGAAACAACCACAACCCTGGAGAAATGCCCAGCCACGCTGTAGGACTGTTAGGGAAACCCCCACTCCCTGTCCTCTGCTGCTCAGCACCAACAATGCCAGGGACAGGACCCAGAAGAACCGGACACCTCAACACCCATCTGCTGTGTCCAGCCCGATTCCTGGGTTCCTTCCCCATCTCACGTAGTGCATCTCCTGGCAAAAATACGCACATCTGCACACCAGGTGCAAGGGATCCTGGAGTGTGGCATTGCAGCCTCCAACTTCTGCACACTGGAGGGCATACTGGGGGGTGGTGGCAGGGTCACTAATTCAGTGTCTGCCTCTATGCTGTTTGGGTTCTTTCTCTCCACAGCCAGTTTTTCAGCAGTCCTGCCCCCTCTGCCTTTACAAGTCCTGCTTTGACCATTTCCCACGACCTCTGTCATTCCCCTGTAACCCAACCTCATCACTTTCACCAAGGTCAGGCATGCACTTCCTGATCTCCTGCCTGGGCCTGCTGAGCTCTCTGAAATGTAAGTCAGAACAGGTCGCCTCCTTTCCAACCCCATCCCCTCTCAGTGTCCTCACATTTGCTGTGATTGTGAGCTCACCAGATCTGTCCCCCCCAACCCCACCCCACAGGGCCTTTACACAGGTGGCTCCTTTGCCTAGAAGTCCCAGGTAGCTTCCTCTCAGTGTCTGCTCTGCCTGCCCCATCAGAAAGGCCTTCCTTGACTGGATTTGTGTTTTCTGTCCATTGGTTTATTTCCATCCACTGGAATGTCAGCTCCCCAAAGATGGGGGCTGTGCTGTGACTGACTAGTAGTAGTTGATGAGTAAGTACTTTTTAAATAAACCAAGCTATGTTAGTAGTCCATGTTTTGGAAAAACTTCCTAGAAAACATCCGTAATTCCATGGACCCATGGCAAAGAAGGAACCAGATCCATAGAAACTGGGGCTGGAGAAGCTCACAAAGGACTCCTGGGCTGAGAAAGCCCCACACGGTCCTACTTTCTTTCTGCATAGTGGATGCGTGGCAGGGGTGAGCTCCTCGGACTCCAGAAAGAGTGAGATTCCGGGCTGCGCCCTGACCAGGCGCCTGGGTCGCTGCTGACCGTCCTGGAGGTGCTGAACAGGGATGAAGCCGTTTATTCCGGAGGCATGCCAGCATTCTTGGGTCCTGCTCTGGCAGGAGCTGTGGGGCCACACAGGTTTAGAAAGGTGGTTCCCATCCTGCACAACACCCTGGGCAGTACTGTCACGGGGATGGGAGGAGGATGAGGCAGGGGTGTCGGGGCCGTCAGGTAGGGGTCGGCACAGAGGGACACCCAGATGCCCAGCACAGAGGGCAGGAACAGGTCAGCTCCCTGCCTGGGCTCAGGGATGGGGCTGGAGGTTCTAGGAAGCAGAGCAGGTGGGCAGGGCAGGGAACAGTGAGAACACAGGTGTAGATGGAGAAGCAAGGAGGGCGCAGACAGGGATCCTGGGGAGGAGTAGACAGAAACTCAAGGGAGGCTTGACAGGGATCCCAGGGAGGCTGCCTACTGCATGGGAGGGAGGCTCCCCGCTGTGTCCCTGCCCTTCATCCACTCTGTAACCTGTGACGAAACGGAGCATTATCTGTAAATGAGCACATCTGTGCTGCAGTTTTTGGGATGGTGCCAGGGTAGGGGTGAGAGACAAGAAGTTGAGGGAGGTTTCTAGATGGAGGTGAGGTCCCTGTGAGGCCCTCCTGGACGGGTGGACTCGGTGAGACCCTCCCTAGCTGAGTTCCCAGCAGGAAGCCGGTGCCCAGAGCAAGAACCCTACAGCCGCCTCCCTGGACTAGCGGACGGGAGAGGGACTTTGTTTTGGGAGGTTCTTTGTAGATCAAGGCATTAAAATTGCACCTTTGGGGAAAGCGCCAGACACCCGAGGCGCCCTGAGTGGGGGTGTGGCGGAATTCGGGGCCCCCGCTAAAGCCCTCCATGCTCCAGGCCAGGCGCGGGGCGGCCCCCGGACGGAGGGGAGGGTCTGGGCCGTCCACACCTGCAGAAATCCGGCGCCTTTCGGCCTAGACCAGGGGAAATCGGTCCCGTCCGCGTACACTGGCAGAACTCAGGGGTCAGATCCTCTGCCCTGGAACATTCGGATTTGTGCGTCCACGTTATGGAAACCAGGGG
>NW_012101449.1:47743-52923 GCF_000951045.1 Mandrillus leucophaeus
GCTTTCAGGACAGATTCGCCCTCTCGGTGCCTGAAGGGGAGCCAGGGGAGGGGAGTCTGTGAAATCTCGTCGCCAAAACTGAGAGTTGCGAAGTTACTCTTTAGTTCAAACCGGTGGGACAGAGCAGTGACCTGTGGTGGCCGGAACAGAGAGAATTTTTACTTAAAAATACCAAGATTGACTTTTGTGTTGGAATGCCAGTTGATTTAAGTAAGAAACATTTCCTAGTAAAACAAGACAATTATTTCAGGTTTGGGGGAAGAGTGGTAAAGCTGTTTTCAGGTTTTTCATGTGAGTTGCAAAAAGTACGTTGGGTTTGCCTTTCCCTGTTTCGTGGGAAACTAAAGAGTGGTTGAGGTGTGGTAATTACACTCTACTTCTGTTACTCAACGGCACTTTTGCCTAAAAAGTTTAGTTGGTATGTCTAGATGTCTAATTAAGAATTAAAACCTATAATTAAAAAATTAAGTTAAAAGTCATTGAAACGGGGCATAATGGATACTTTTGGCTGAGCCTTAGGCAGCGGGTGGGCCCTGAATCAGGATTCCTGGGAAGGTAGGTTTCTCAGCCTTCCGAAGAGATTTACTGTAAATCTTCATGTAATGTGGACAAAGGTGAGTTTTAGCTTTCAATTTCCCTGAGCCTGCCTCGAATTCACAAAATTCCAGGCTCTGTGGGTCAGGGGGAACTTCAGAGATCTTTAGGAGGCCGACGTTTCCGAGATTCAGTGAGATATTCAGCATTTCCATTCCCTATGGGATCACAACCCACTGGGCAGCCATGCTTGGTGACCCCCACCGAGAAGTGGGTTCAGACTTCTGTTTCTGAGGAGACACCAGGTTTTTATTTCACTGTGTGGCATCTGGTGTGCAAATGCAGGTGTGGCCTGGGCTGGGAGCACAGAGGCTCTGACCTCGCAGCCAGCCGGGAGGCCAGGGCGTCAGGTCCCCTGTGTTAGCCAGAGGCGCCTCATCTTTTAGTCTGGTAGAGGGGCTCTGCTGGCCTTTCTGGTGGGTGGGTCTAGTCTGAAATCGCCTTTGTGGGCTCTGTGGCCCTGGCTAGCTCTCCGGCCGGCCGGTGGTCTCACAGAAATTCTTCATTACTTGTAAAGTATCCAAAAAATGCTGAGCTGAGGAAGTAATTTGCCCCAAGGCTCTCTGAGACCTGTGTTCAGAGGTTGTATCATCCAGTCAAACACAGGAGGCCCCAGATCCCCAGATCTCAGAGATTTTTGTGAGAAATCGTTTGAGTCCAGCTCAGACACCTCTGCCTCCCTCCTTCCAAACAGAATGAGTTTGTTCTCTCTTTGCGTTTGAACAAAAGTCAGGCCATCTAGAGCCTCCTAACCCTCACCTCTGACCTCCAAGGTGGGGCTACTCATTCTGTAGACGGTGGAAATTGAGGCTTCAGCACCTGCCCGGCGTCTCCCTGCCGAGAAGCAGCAAAGCTAGGTTTGAGCCAAACTCAAGACCCTGGTTCTCCTTCTCCCCTCAAGGTGCCTGAAATGTTGGTGCCTCTCCTGGCTGACACAGCATCAGTGCTTCTGTGCCCTGGGGCAGCAGTTCTGTTCCCCACCTGGGTGCCCCCACACCTGACACTGCCACTGCTCCCTATGGACAGGCCAGTGCTGTTGGGTCCAGCCAAGACCGCAGGTGCCATGTGTGTGGTGAGGGGTTCCCTTCTTCCAGCATGCTGTTGAAGACGGAGCCTCAGACTTTGTCTGACCTGAGAACCCAACATGCTTCTGGGCAGGGGAGAGTGAAGAGGAGTAGGCTGGGATGAGTGGGTGGCAGGTGGAGGGGGTTGAGAGGTGGCAGGTTCTATTCCCGAAAGTGTTGGTCCTGGGCCTGGGAGTCTGGACTCGGGTGAGCAGAAAGCACCCACCGTCTCCCTTTACCATATGGGGGGCCCTGGGGGTAGGTGTATGTGAAGTGGGTAACAGGCTTCAGACCCCGACCTTGTGTCCAAAGAACAGGCTTGGGATCTTGGAAAGCAGCACATCCACCCTCCGTGAGCTGTTGTCCTTTGGGCCAGTAGCTCAGCCTCTCTGAGCTTCAGTCTGTTCGTTGTTTGCAGGAATCATCTGTGCCCCAACTACCTCTCCGAGTACCCTAGAGTCAAACTTGAAAAGAGAGGTACACAAGCTGTTTACAAGGAAACAGTTGCACTCTTCACTTACTTTACCATCCTTTAACAGAGTGTTCCTGAATTGAAAGCTGCCTGTGTCGTGATATCTGGACACTTTTCTGGGCCGCAGTTCACACCTGGGCCCAGGTTCTCAAAGACAAAGCTTTTGAATTATTTTAGATTGATCTTACAAAATTTTCCCTGACAGAAAATCACATTGTGCAAAAGAGATACTTTGTGGTGAATTTCTTTGACATGTTAAAACTGCTTAGGTTTCTGAGGCTGACTCAGCCTGGACGTGCGTTCTGCACTGGAGTCGCTGCAATCAGCCAGGTAACAAGAATACGCCTCCCCTGGAGAAGCTAAGCCTGCCCACATCCACCCTGTGCCCCCCAACTCTGGCGCGTCTCACCTTGAGAGGGCTTTCTGGGCACCCTGCCTGCATCGTCAGCCCAAAGCCTCTCCGGCCCTGAGGAGGGTCTGCGTACGATGGTCGGAGCTGACTTCACCGTGCCCTGTCTCCTGCCACATCCCGTGTCCCCAGGCAGTGTTGCCGGTTGCCTCATTCCCCAGCTTCTGTGGTGCTCAGCAATCTGTCCATCCTCTGGTAAAGCCCAGATTCCCTCCCTTCCCAGCCTTATTCTAAGACAAATTTGCCTTTGGTTGCTACGCAGATGGGCGGAGCCTGCCCTGTGGGACTCTCCTTGCAGGCTTCCCACCTGAACATCATTCCTGAGACGGTCAAAAATAAAAATGACCCTCCCCTCCCGTGTCTAGTGGAGCGGGTGGCCCTCCCCTTTGGTGTCTGGTGGAGGGAAAGACCCACTTTTCCAGTGTCTAGTGGAGGAGACCACCCACCCCTTTGGCGTCTACTGGAGGGGGATGACCTACCTCTCTAGTGGCCATTGGAGGAGACCACCCACCTCTTCAGTGTCTGCTGGTGGTGATGCCCTCACTCCCTCGGGGTCTAGTACAGGAAGCACAGTTTGGTGGAAACTTTTGCTGAAGTTCTCACTTGCCTTTAGGCAGTGGCATATTTCCGTGCATTCAGTGGGACATCGAGGGATGGGAATGAGTTTCTGAAAGCTCTTGGTCCCTAACTCTTGGTATAATAGAACGAGACATAGGACATTTGGTGTGGATGGTGCTGTTACAGTGCTTTGGGATTCAGGCTGTGCACACACTGGCCCAGGTCAACTTTTGGTTTCCCCAGTGAGAGGGAGGGGAAGGCCCTGGTCCTCACCTTAATCACCTTTAGTTTTGAGTGGTAATAGCTTTGCAGTGTGCTTAGAGCAGTGTGTGGAGCACAGGAACTGCTCAATAAATGTTAGCTATCATTCTATGATTCTGACATGAGAGAGAGGGAGATTTTTTTAGAAATAAGGAAAAAAGAATGAGTTCTAATTTTTTGTCAAAGGTGTTAGGGAAAAATATTCAATGAAATTATTTTCATGTTGTTTATACTCAAAGATATCACCAATAAATAGGAATTACAACTATAATATATAGTATTTTAGCAAAACAATCACATAATATTTTAAAGAAGTGTTTTGTAGAAGTGCCCAAATTATTAGGCAGTGAACCCCACTGAGTTCCAGGGTTCCTGAGTTTTCTTTATGGATTGTTGAGAAAGATTAAAGAAGACCACCTTGGAACAAGCATTTAGTCAGCCTGTAGGACCACATTGGGCACAGGAATGAGTATATGTGTGTCTGGAGGCTGGAGCATTCCATGGCAGCAACCCAGAGAGTCACAGTGACCACTCAAGCCTCCAAGACAAAGATACCCTCTCCCCAAAAGACAGCATGTAAGAGAAAAGCATAGGGAAGGGGGTTGTTTGGGAAAGATTACAGCTAGGGTGGGAGTAATAAATGCAGGGAGAGCAACAGTTCCAACAAATGAGAAAAAAAAATTAGCACAATTTCCACAAGGTACTAGGACTAACTTTCTGAAAAGAATTTAGCAAAGCGAAATTTACATAACGTAAAATCAACCATTTTGAAGTGAACAGTTCAGTGGAGGTCAGTACATTCACAATGTTAGGCAACCACCACCTCCTTCTGGCTCCAGATCATTTTCCTCATTCCAAAGTCAAAACCCCTTACCTGTCATTCTAGCTCCAGATCATTTTCATCATTCCAAAGTCAAAACCCCTTACCTATCAAGCCGTTTGTCCACATTCCGTCCTCCGCAGCCCCAGGCAACTCATCTGCCTTCTGTCTCTATGGATTTATCTATTCTAGACATTTCATATCAGCGGAATTGCACAATATGTAGGCTTTTGTGTCTGATTTCTTTCACTTAGCATGATGTTTGTGAACCTCATCTGTTGCAGCATGTATCAGTATTTCATATTTCTTCATGGCTGTATAACTCTCCACTGTATGGATAGACCACAGCTTGTCCATTCATCTGTTGATGAACGTTTGGACGTTTTCTTTTGGCTTCTGTGGATAGTGCTGCTATGAACATGTGTTTATAAGTTGTGTGTGTGTATATATATTTGCATTTCTCTTGCATATATACCTGAGAGTGGAATTTCAAGATTCGATCATGGTTCTGTGTAACTTTTTGACAAACCACCAGACTGTGCCCACAGCAGCTGCACCGTTTCCATTCCCACCAGCAACTGCACAGGTACAGTTTCCCCACATCCTCACCAACACTTGTTCTTGTATATTTTTTATGTTATCGTTATAGCCATCCTGGTAGATCTGAACCGTTATCTCAGTGTATCTATATATCTTTTGACCCATTATCTATTATTCAGTTTATCTATATTTTCTTTTGTTGCTCATGCTTTCAGTGACTTTTTTTTTTTTTTTTGAGACGGAGTCTCGCTCTGTCACCCAGGCTGGAGCGCAGTGGCCGGATCTCAGCTCACTACAAGCTCCGCCCCCCAGGTTTACGCCATTCTCCTGCCTCAGCCTCAGGCGCCCGCCACCTCACCCTGCTATTTTTTTGTATTTTTTAGTAGAGACGGGGTTTCACTGTGTTAGCCAGGATGGTCTTGATCTCCTGACCTCGTGATCCGCCCGTCTTGGCCTCCCAAA
>NW_012101449.1:52973-57955 GCF_000951045.1 Mandrillus leucophaeus
TAGCCAGGATGGTCTTGATCTCCTGACCTCGTGATCCGCCCGTCTTGGCCTCCCAAAGTGCTGGGATTACAGGCTTGAGCCACCGCGCCCGGCCCCAGTGACATATTTAAGAATCCTTTGCCACATGCAAAGGCATGAAGGTTTACCCCAGTGTTTTCTTCTAAGAATTTTGTGGTTTTAGGTCTTATGTTTAGGTTGCTGATCCATTTTTAGTTAACTTTTGTATGTGGTGTGGGGTCGGCATCTAACTTCATTCTTCTGTATGTGGCTATTCAGCTCTGTCAGCACCATTCGTTGAATGAAGTATTTTTTCCCTGTTTTCAACCAGGGTCTTTGAACCCTGGGTTTGTTTCCGGACCTCAATTCCGTACCCTCAGTGTCAGTTCTTTTGTCAGTACCACATTGTTTGATTACTGTAGCTTTTTTTTTTTTTTTTTTTTCCCAGACTGAGTCTCACTCTGTCGCCAGGCTGGAGTGCAGTGGTGCGATCTCAGCTCACTGCAACTTCTGCCTCCCAGGTTCAATCATTTCTCGGGCTTCAGCCTCCCAAGTAGTTGGGACTACAGGCACATACCACCATGCCCAGCTAATTTTGTTATTTGTGTATGTAGTTTTAGTAGAGAAGGGGTTTCACTGTGTTAGCCCTGATGGTCTCGATCTCCTGACCTCGTGATCCACCCGCCTTGGCCTCCCAAAATGCTGGGATTACAGGCGTGAGCCACCCCGCCAGCCGAATGCTGTAGCTTTATAATAAGTTTTGAAATCAAGTAGTCTGAGTATTCCAACTTGGTTTTTCCATTTTTTTTCCAAAAAAAATTTTTGGGGGGACCGGGTATGGTGTCTCACACTTGTAATCCCAGCACTTTGGAAGGCTGAGGTGGGCGGATCATGAGGTCAGGAGTTTGAGACCAGCCTGGCCAACATAGTGAAACCCTGTCTCTACTAAAAATACAAAAAATTAGCTGGGTGTGGTGCTGTGCACCTGTAATCCCAGCTACCTTGGAGGCTGAGGCAGGAGAATTGCTTGAATCTGGGAGGCGGAGGTTGCAGTGAGCCAAGATCGCGCCACTGCACTGTAGCCCAGATGACAGTGCGAGAGTCTGTCTTAAAAAATATGTGTGTGTGTGTATATATATATATGTATGTATATATATGTGTGTGTGTGTGTGTATATATATATATGTATGTATATATATGTATATGTGTGTGTGTATATGTGTGTGTGTGTGTACATATATATTGCAATTTTGAGGCCCTTGCAATTCTATATGAATTTGAGGATCATCTTTTTCATTTCTGCAAAAAAGACCATTGCAGTTTTGATGGGGATTGTACCGAATTTGCAGATCACTTTAGGTAGTCTGGACATCTTACATGTCAAGCCTCCCAATTCATGAACACATGATATCTTCCATTTACTTGTGTTTTCCTTAATTCCTTCAGCAATGTTTTGTAGTTTTCAGCAAGCAAGTCTTTTACCTTTATATTTAAATTTATTCCTAGGTATTTAATTATTTTAGATGCTATTGTGAATGGAATCGTTTTCTTAATTTCCTTTTCAAAGTATTCATTGCTGGTGTATAGAAGCATAACTAATTTCCGTGTGTTGTTCTTGTACCCTGCAACTTGGCAGAATTTATTTATTAGCCATCTAGCTTTTTATGGATGTTTTATATCAAGGATTATGTCATCTGAACACAGAAATGGTTTTACTTCTTCCTTTCCAATTTGGATGCCTTTTGTTTCTTTTTCTTGTTTGATTACTCTGACTAGAACTTTCAGGACAATGTTGAATAGAGGTGTAGAAAGCAGGCATCCCTATTTTGTTCTTGATCTTGGGGAAAACTTTTAGTCTTTCACCATTGAGTGTGATATTAGCTGTGGGTAAAAGGTAAAAAATACCTTTTGCCATATTGAGGAAGTTTCTTTCTGTTCTTGGTTTTCTGGGTCTGTTGTCTTGAAAGTGTGTTGGAGTTTGTCAGAATGCCTGTTCTGTGTCACTTGAGACGATCGTGTGAGCTTTTTTCTTTGTTCTATTAATGTGGTGTATTACATTGATTGGTTTTCTTATGTTGAAGAACGCTTGCATTCCAGGAATAATTACCACTTGGTCACAGTGAATAATCCTTTAAACATGCTGTTAGATTTGGTTTACTAGTGTTTTGTGGAAGATTTAGAACCAACTTTTTGACTCTGCTCTTAAATTTCATTATGTTGTATGAAAATACATCTTAAGAACGTAAATTTTGAAATAAGAAATGACCTCTTTGAGAAACAAGTTTGTGCCAAAGGCCAAAGTATAAAATTACTAGAAAGTCTGCAAAAGTTAGTAAAACTAATGTATAAGACTTCAAAATGTAGCTAACTGGAAAAAAGTCTGTAGGGGAAAGACTGTTGTGAAGTTAATCCATATAAAACCCTCAAGTAGTACCTGACATATACTAGAACTCACATCAGTTTCTGTCATTTTGTTACTGTTATGAGTATAATTAAGCTACATTTTTTTGGATTTGACTATATTTTGTAAATGGAAATACCACTACTAAAACCAGAATGCTATAAACATAATGATATCTTTTGTTTCCAAAGCTGACCTACTAGAGCAATGTAAAAATAATAATAAAAGCAAGATATTTTGGTGGCAAAGTTATCTCAAGGTAAACACTGCAACTGCCAGTGCTGCAGGCGAGTATTCTTGGGGCAAATGGATTAAGCGTGTGGCACCTCCCCTGTCTCTCTTGCCCCTGCTCCCGCCTGTAAGACAGGGGCTCCCCTGTGCCTTCCTCCATGAGTCAGAGCTCCCTGAGGCCTCCCCAGAGGCAGAGGCTGCCATGCCTCCTGTACGGCCTGCAGAATGCTGAGCCAATTAAACATCTTTTCTTTATAAATTACCTAGTCTCGAGTATCTCTTTATAGCAGTGTGAGAACAGACTAATACAGACAGCACCGACACTAACACTAGCACTAATACTCCACCAATGGCTTGGGCCCCCTTGGAACTCCTAGGGTGCTCACGGATTTGGGGCCCTGCCTGGGCTGACATCTGTGTGACACATGACTTTTTTCTGCTGAGGCTGATGCTGGCTGTGTGTAACCCTCAGGTCTTGGAGCGGGTGGTTATGGTGAGCAGATCTGGTAGAGTCGTCTTGCTAGCACATCTGGCTGAGGCTCCAGGTGAAGCATCAGGAAATTTGCACCCCTCCGTTGCAGAGTTACCACTCTGTTCTCTCCCTGGGCCCGATCCTTCCCTGGCCTAGAACAGGAGCCTTGCCCTGGGATAGCTGCAGCATTGTCTGTCTTCAACCTTGTGAACTTACAGCCAGTGCCTGGGGTTGGACCGACACCACCTGCCATGTGTGAAGTCAGATGTTCCCACCCAGGTCCTGTCGCTTCCACTGGGCGCGTCCTGTGAAGTTCAATGCTGTGTGAGTGGGTTTTCCCGAGTGCTTTGTTCTCATTTTTCCTTTCCCATCTTCGTTCATGGGCTGACACTTTTCTCAGGACTTTTTTCTTTTTCTGCTTGGGTTCAAACAATAAGCAATTGAGGACGGAGTCTAGCAACCCCCACTCTGGGAGAAGAGGGGGTTCAGCCCAGCAGTGATCAGAGAACACACCGCACACAGTGGTTTCCCCAGTTTTCCCTGCATTTGTCTTTATATCCCTGAAACTTGCTTGTGTACATAACTGTGTACATCGTCCCACCCTCAACTCTGGATATACTGCCATTTCCTTTGCAGAATTCCCGCCAGATCCTTTTCTGTTCCTTCTTAAAAATTGATATGTAACAGTTGTACATATTTTTGGGTGCATGTGATATATTTTGATACATGTATACAAAGTGCTGTGATCAAATCAGGGTGGTTGGGATATTCGTCACCTCAAACATTTTTCTTTTGTGTTGGGAACATAGTGATTCCCTTCTATCTATATACAGTAATCTATACAACAAATCATTAACATAATTTGCTGACTGTGTTATAGACTACTAGAACTTATTCCTTCTGTCTGACGGTGTTTTTGTACCTCTTAACTAACTTCTTTCATGTTCCCCTTTCCTTTCCCAGCCTCTGGTAACCACTAGTCTACTCTCTACCTCCATGAGATCCATATTTTTAGCTCCCACATGAGTGAGAACTTGTGAAGTTTGTTTCTGTGCCTGGCTTATTTCACTGAACCACAGCCTAGTCCCAGCACCGGTTCCTAAACAGCCTCAGCCCAGTCCCAGCACTGATTCCCGGACCCCTCAGCCCAGTCCCGGCACTGATTCCCGGACGCCCTCAGCCCAGTCCCGGCACTGATTCCCGGACGCCCTCAGCCCAGTCCCGGCACTGATTCCCGGACAACCTCAGCCCAGTCCCAGCACTCATTCACTCACAGATGTGCATGTGCCAGTAATTTAATTGCCGGAAAAAACTCAACACTCTTAAAAGAAGACAACAAAATCCCACTGTCAACATGCAGTGTCCACCGTATCCAGCACATAATAAACATTTCTAAAATAGGGATCCTTCAAGGAAGAAAATCATTATAAAGGGGTGTAAATGTTCCAATATTAATTACGTTGACAACCAGTAACCTGATTTAAAGTGGTTTTAAAATAATTTTCTTCATCTCAATAGATAATAAACCTGATTTTTTTACACAATTTTGAAAAGAGGAAGAGGGCTCTGTTAATCACTGTACAGTATACGCAGTAATTATGATAATAATCCATTTTTCTGGTGAGCAAGGCCCCATGGCAGCCCTGCCCGGCCTCAGGCAGAGACTCTGGTAAGTTGTTTGACATCCTTCCAGCTGCATTTCAACCACCAGTGCCGCTCGACTCAGGTTGAAAGGTGAAAGATGCTTTAGGAAAAGCACAAGAATCATGCGTAGTTTAAATCATATCTGTGTGGCCGGGCGCGGTGGCTCAAGCCTGTAATCCCAGCACTTTGGGAGGCCGAGACGGGCGGATCACGAGGTCAGGAGATCGAGACCATCCT
>NW_012101449.1:58580-87277 GCF_000951045.1 Mandrillus leucophaeus
GAGGAACACTGCGCAGTGGGTGAGGGCTGTCCTGGGTTCTCGTGTCCTGTCCTGAAGGTGGAGGAACACTGCACAGTGGGTGAGGGCTGTCCTGGCTTCTCGTGCTCGTGTCCTGAAGACTTCTCCATGAGGCTGATTCCTGTCGCGGCTGTGGATTCCCAGCTGTGACTGGGGGCCCTGCCCAGGGGCTGCTTTGGAAGCATGTTAGGTGAAATTTCAAATCCAGTCGTGCAAATACACAGCATACCTCCACTTACCACTTTTGTGTTTACTCCTATTTATATTGCTAAATGGAATCTGAAGGTGTTCAAAAGAAACCATGTTGATGACTTTGGTGGAATCTGCTGTCAGATCTACAATTTAGAAAAGTTAGTTTCGGTCATCCTGTCAATGGCATCATCCAGAATTAGTTATTTCTCTTTTGGAAACAAGCATGGCAATGGTTTGGGGAGGCCAGGTGTGCTGTTTAAAGACAGGATCCCGAGAGACCTGGCAAAGCAGCTGGCCTCAGACAAAAGGGAATTCGCTTTTCGTTGGAAGTTGGTTTGTTGTGGTTTCATTCAGCAGTGCTGCTAGCAGCAAAGCCAGCAGACCCTTGGCGGAACAAGAATGCGTTTTTCCCTTTGAGACCTGAGAAGCTGTACATCTAATTAAGCCGACACATTTTGAGGACATTTTTTTTTCTGCCTAATCGTCTTCAAGACAATGTAAGCAGGAAAGAATGGTTGTTGTCACCTGCTGTCCTGCAGAACTGTAACATATGGCAGCTGCAGAAGCTGGGGCCGTGGACCGAGCGTGCACCCCTGCCTCTGTCTCCTGCACTGTCGTGGGACCAGGTCTTGATGGAAGCCAGCAAGTTCCCTAATTGGACACAATGGTAGAAAAGTTAGATTTGGTATAATTGTAGGAAATTTTCTTTTAGATTGGTGTGATCTTTTCTGCCTAGTCATGGTTTGGAATGAGCAAATCCTTACTTCCAGCTAAAGTCATGTTTTCGCATAAATAATCCAGCTCAGGACTGATTGTGGTTAACATCCGTCTCGCACACATCTTGTTGAGGGCCTTCACCACCGTAAAAATCCCGAGGACCCTTATTTTGAGTGTGAAAGAACTGGGCGTGGTGTATTGTGGTTCTCCTCCTAGTTATTTTCAGTTCCTTGGGAAAGCACGAGAGCTGCTGCCCCGGGAAGGGCATCTGGGCAGGTTGGGGTCCGTCTCCGAGGGCCTGACAGCTCCCCCGTCCAGCCCTTTGTTTTGCAGAAGAAGGTTCCAGTCCTCGGATTAAAATTTTGCTGTTTAAATTTCATGATAGAAATTACTTTAGGCCTAAATACAGAGTTATCTTCAGATACTTTCGTGTTTAATTATTTCAAGGCATTTTGTTCTTAGTTTGGCAGAAAAATCTGCCGACGGTACTTGGTGGCCGATTTAATGAACATGGGGCATTCCACTTTGTGACTGTCCACAGTGCCCACATTTCAAAACCGGAAACAAAGTTAAGGTAGAGGTTTTTCTCAGGACCCCGCTCTGCAAACTCCACGTGCCGCTCAATTCACAAAATGGCTCCTCCTGCCGCAGGGTGAGGGCTGAGAGCAGATGTCGGTGTGGAAGCAAGAGCCGGAGCCCAGGGTGGCTGCACAGGCAGGGGTGGGACGAGTGTAGGTGCAGTCTCTGAGTTCAGTGTGCACGTGTGTGCCCACAGGGAGACCGAGGTCCTGCGTGCAGCTTCTGTGTGTGTGTGTGTGCACGTGTGTGCCCACAGGGAGACCGAGGTCCTGTGTGCAGCTTCTGTGTGTGTGTGCACGCACATGTCTGCCCACAGGGAGACCAAGGTGCCACCTGCAGCTTCTGTGTGTGTGTGTGTGCACGTGTGTGTGGTGAGAGATGAGGTGCAGGGCACAGTTCTCATGTGTGTACGTGTGTGCGCACGCGCAGGTGTGGAGGTACTGGATGTTGCCCACATGTGGAGACTCGTGCAGGGTGCAGTTCTTACCCGATTTTCTTCCCGCCACGGTCTGCTCAGTGCAGACGTGGGAAGAGGCTGGAATGTGCAGTTTCAGGGGCCGCCCACTGGGACGTGCTGATGCAGACCCACCTCTCTGGGGCTTTAGGGTTAGCTCCAGGTCCTGCCCATCTCTGCCTGCTGGAGGAGGGTGCCAGTCCTGCTAAGGCGGCCCATGTAGCCATCAGGCACAGCCCCTGGGGCTCACTGGACAGGGCCTACTTGATGTTTGGTGTCAGGGACCCTGGCCCCAGAGACCCCATGCTTGGCCCCTCTGGGGTCCACTGCTGTCCTGTGCTCTGAGCCCCATCCTGGGCACCCAGGCCCTGGCTCCACCCTGTCCTGCCATTGTAAGTTCCACAACGTTGCCCCTGAGGCCTCCAGCGAGCCTGGACAGCCCTGGCCTTCCCAGGAGGAAGGAGGGGCTGCCAAGCCTGAAGGTTCACCTGGGAGAGTCTTGGGTGCTCCCTTCCCCATCTCCTCACACAGCGAGACCTTCTCACCCTTGGGCCCTGCTCAGATGCCCGTTCTTCTGGGAAACTGGCCTGGACGCTGGGCGCTGCTGAGGACTCACCCTGGGATCCCACCTGCCCATCCCTGCCCTGGGTCTGGCCTCACCCTGGACCATGAGTCCCTGGAGGGCAGGGTTGCCCTGGGCAGGGGCTTGGTGGGCGTGTGTCAGTGAGGAGGGGAACTGAGCCAAGGCTTGCCCCGCACTTGCCCTGGTGTGGCCAGGAGCTCTGGATGGACCTCGGTGGAGCTCATCAGAGGGCAGCTTGCATCACCACCTGGCACAGTAGCTCCCAATCCAGTGATCCGGGTGGGGCTGGGGCACCAGCCTGGGTTCAGGTGTGCCAGGTGTGTATACCTGGGCTTCAGGGAGATAGGAATTGGAGTGTGGTGCAGTGGAGCAGCACCTTTCCGGAACAGTAACCACGTAGGCTCAGGGAATTAGGAGAAGAGGCCTCGAAACAGAGGCTCCCAGCTTGACCCCAGACTCTGGAGCAATCGGCCATCCCCTGCCGCCAGGGCCTGCGTCTCCAGTGGGCTTCCCGCGTGGATTGGGTTGGATATGGGAATCGGAAAACTGTTTCAGGGGAGTAAGACATTTGCTGGGTGAAGCTTTTCACCAGGACCTGGGGATCTTCCTAAATCTACTCAGGTGATAAAGTCAGTACGTTAGGAACCAGGGATGACGTAGCTTTTGGTGATTGCTGAACTCTTCAAAGAATGTAGAACAGAAACCCAGGGAGGCAAGGTGTGCTCCGTTCCTTCCCCCTTGCCATCCTTTGTATCCTTCCTAGCACCCTCTTGTACCAACTTTGGGCCAACGGAACCTTTAGTCTTAGAAGCATTTTCAGCATCCCCAGTGGGGATGGTGTATACAGACCGGGTGCAGATGGCTGGGTGTAGACAGACCGACCTGCACACCCAGCCTGTTTGGGACGAGGCTTCCTAGACAGGTTTTGATTCAATGGTGGTTTCTGAGTCTGCACAGACAGGAAACTAGAGATGGGCACGGGTACCTGGGCCGGATGCCAGGAACCATCACTGGGTCCTGATGGGCCTGAGCGGCTGTGACCAAGTAGCAGCCCAGAGCGAGCCTCCTGGGGGGTGTGGGTTTCACACCTGGCCTTCTCACTCACCACCCTGCTGTGCTGAGAAAGTGGCCATTGATGGGAACTGGGGCAGAGCAGGGGCAGTGTGGGTGCCCCCACTGTCCCCGGGGCCCTGCTTGGGAGCCACGGATGTCTGCTGTCCGTGGATGTCCTGCTTTTTGCAGGCAGATCAGGAGGTCAGGAGTTTGAGACCAGCCTGGACAACACGGTAAAACCCCGTCTCTACCAAAAATACCAAAATCAGCCAGGTACAGTTCGTGGTGGTACACACCTGTAGTCCCAGCTACTCGAAAGGCTGAGAGAGGAGAATCACTTGAACCCAGGAGGTGGAGGTTGCAGTGAACTGAGATCACACCACTGCACTCCAGCCCAGGCGACAGAGCGAGACTTTGTCTCCAAAAAACAAAAATCTCCGGCCAGAGGCAAAGGCCACGGCAGTGAATTAGAAGTACCTGCCATGCCCCCCTCCAGGCACCACACCCTGGGCTGCAGCATCGTGAGCATCACTGTGTTGGTGCCAGAGGGACACGCTAAACCACGGGTGACATAGAAGCTGGGGCTGGGCCGGGCTGTGTCCGCTTTGGGCGTGGAGCTGCGAGCCAGGGAATGCAGAGAGGGTGAGAAACAAGCATCTTGACTTTAAAATATCACCCTCGTGATATTTTAAACTTCATTGGAAAAATAAACCCTTCACTGAAGAGTGAAGCTTTAAAATGGGTTTTCAGACACCCTCTTCCATTCCTGCTCCACCACCACCGCCCCATTGGCCAAGTGATTACATAGAATTCAGGGCAAAGCTCAGCAAAGTGCCAAGGGACTGGCGGGCACCGGAACTGCACCAGCTGCTCTGCAACACACATGCACACACCGGCCGCTCTGCAACACACACGCACACATCCACACAATCTGCAACACACGTGCACACATCCGCACCGTCTGTGCCTCAGTGAGGCTCATGATCTTGTAAACTGGAAGGCCCTCGGGTTTGAAGTCAGCACACGTTTGTACATTTGGCAGAAACAAGAATCCTGAGTTCTACAAAGACAAGAAATTGGGCTGAGCTGAGCTAGTGGGCGTGTGCTTGCAGGTCCCCTGCCCTGTCTGCTCCCTCTCCTGGCCCCAAGGCCTGGACACAGCTGGCAGGAGTTCCTCTGTCCACACACACCGCGCCTGGCCAGGCTCACACTCCTTCAGAGTCCTGCACACACACTGCAGCTCCCTCATCACGAGCAGCCATCTGCTGGCGGCGCTCCCAAAGGCGGTCCCCAGAATCGGGGTGCTGCACACACCAGGCCAGGAGACAGTGCACACCCTGCCCTCGAGGGACACAGGACTCATGAGCAGTCGAAGGCTGCTATAAATAGACCTGGTTCGTGGCTCACTTGGCTTACTCAGCGCCTCAACCTACCCGACTCTCGGTCTGCAGGCAGCTTCCCTGGGGCAGCTCTGGCCTGGCCCAGGCCCTGAGTGGCCCCAGTGGGAGCCGTTCTGAGGAGGGGGTGCAGGTGGGACCCGCTGAGTGGAGCATGGGGCCTGCCCCAGTCACCGTGGAATCAGGCAGAGGCAGGGCCAGGGCTTGGCAGCGAAGTGCACCAGCCGTCTCCTTCCTCACGTCGGGCAGTTCCGACGGTGGCCCTGGATGGAACTCTGGGCTACTGACCACATCTGGACTTGAGGGTGGGGAAGGAATGGGCCTGGATTTGGGGAGCCGAGAAGTAGGAGGACGCCTCTCCCGGGGACGGCCCAGGGTTGGCATTTCAGCTCCTGCGGAACAGGCCATTCAAGACGCCTGTCCTAGATCATGTTCCTCTTCCTTCCTGCCCATCTCTCATGTGTCAGTTGAGCATTTGCCCCACATCCCGAAGCACAGCCGTCCCAGTGCCCGGTGGGTGATTCTGTCCCCGGCCTGAGACAGGCCCACTCATTCTCATGGACTGTGTGTTTGCTGTGGCTCAGGTGTGATCTGCGTTTTTGGAAATTAGATCACATCAGCATTTCTGCACAAACTCAGACTGTATTTAGATCATTCCTGTCAACAAGTAAGTGGCCCTGTCGGGTCGGTAGGAACGAACCAGTGCGCGCGGGGAAGGGAGCTGACCGGGGGGGTGACGGGGCTGGCAGGGGCTTCTGCTGGTGGGATGCAGGACTCAGGACCCCAGCCCTGACCTTCCCCGACCCACGCAGTTTCCAGAAGCTGAGATGCTGCAGGTACCTCCAGTCGCAGGCCCGGCCGACAAGACAGACCCTTCTCCCACTGCGGGCCAGAGGAGTCCCTGTTTTATTTTCAGTTTCCTTAGGACATTATCTGTGTAATTAGCTATTCAGCGGCATCTCTGATGTAACTGTTGTGGCATTAAAAACTGATTTCATAATTTTTAACTTCTTTGGCTTTCACTGCCTGGCAATTCTTTTCCACACACGTGAGCCTTGTGGCATTTCCTCAGAGACTGTTACCTCCAAAAAACAGCATCACAAATTTTTAAACAAGAATCATTGTCTCTTCATAAAAGCATGTTGCACCAAAATGCCAAGCGGAAATCAGTGGCCAATGATACTGTTTTTAGGGTGCCAAATGGGCACAATTCAGCAACCTTGAGGAAGGCACCCTGAGAGTTTCACCATCAGTACTGTTTAAATGGCAACAAAGTCATCAACACAATTAAAATGTATTTGCTGTGGATGAGCTTGTTTTCTGAGAATAAAGTGGCGCGTGGGCCAGCTCTGTCCTCCCCATGGGTGGTTGTCCCCTCCTCCCTGTACAAACCCAGGAGAGCCGGGAGGAGCAGCTCCCGCAGGACTCACAGGCCCACCCCAGAGACCCTATGCTGTTCAGGTGCAGGGGATGAAACTTACCACAAATCTAGGCTTGGTTGTGCCTCAGTATGATAGGAATGGCAGCCCATATTTACAGAGGTGGTATATAGAGCCCCCGCCCCAGGACAGGGCCACGGGTCTGCCTAATACGCCTGCCCGTCTGCCGTGGGACAGCACAGGGAGAACCACCAGGAGCTTGCCCTGCACCATGGATTCGCGTGCACCTTTTGTCTTTCTCAGTTAACTCACATCATGCCAGACACAGGGCATGGGACTTCAGTGTGGATCCTTCAATGCCAGCCTTGGACCGTCGTGTGCACCTGTCTTGAGTTCTGTACCTAAGGTTTGTGAATTCTCTCTTTCATTTCAGGATCTGGAATCTCTTGATGCCTATATCCAGAGGACGCTCTCTGCCTTGTACCCACCGTTTGAAGCCACGGCAGCCACGGTGCTCTGGCAGCTGTTCAGTGTGGCTGAGAGGTGCCACGGTGGGGATGGGCTGCACTGCCTCACCAGCTTCCTCCTCCCAGCCAAGAGGGCCCTGCAGCACCTGCAGCAGGAAGCCTGTGTGAGTACCTCCCCTGTAGCTCTGAGACGGCGGGCAACCTGGAGGAACCTGCTCTTTCCCTGGGATTGGGCCCATCAGGGCACTGGCTCAGTCCTTTCCTCTGGCTTCTGGCTCCTCCCACCGTTATCCCAAATGAAGGGTCAAACAAGGCTGCATGTCCCAGAAACAAGGCTGCATGTCCCAGAAACAAGGGTTTCTCAGGCTCCCAGGAGTGTGGAGCCGTCTTTGTCCCCCACCCCCAGTAAATTTGCACTGCACTCTTTGAAGGAAGGAAACAAGTCATCCTCCAGAGCCGGCACCTCAGAGCTAAGTTACTGCAGCAGTCACAATGCAGGCCTACCTGGAAGTAGTGAGCACTTCAGAGCTAAGTTACTGCGGCAGTCACTGTGACGGCCCACCTGGAAGGGACAGTAGTGAGCACCTCAGAGCTAAGTTACTGCAGCAGTCACAGTGCAGGCCCACCTGGAAGGGATAGTAGTGAGCACTTCAGAGCTAAGTCACTGTGCGGGCCCACCTGGAAGGGATTGTGGTCTCAGTTCCAGACCGGCAAAGTAAGGAGATACCATGCTAACGCCAGACACACAAAGGTTTTGGTTTCCCAGCGTGTATACAAGTTATGTTTACACTATAGTCTAAGTGTGCAATAGCATTAGCTCTAAAAACAGCATACATACCTTAATTTTAAAATAGTGATTAAAAAATGCGAATGTTGATGGCTGCTGACTGATCACGGTAGTGGTTGGGGCGGCTGTGGCAACTTCTTAAAATGAGACCACAGTGACGTTTTCCACGTTGACTCTTCCTTTTATGAACAATTACTCCAGCAGGCAATACTGTTTGACAGCGTTTTACCCACCATAGAACTTCTTTCAGAATTGGAGTCGATCCTCTCACACCCTTCTGTTTATCAACTAAGTTTATGGAATACTCTAAATTCTTTGTTGTCATTTCAGTGGTGTTCACAGTATCATGCTTTTTTTTTTGAGATGGAGTCTTGCTCTGTCACCCAGGCTGGAGTACAGTGGTGCAGTCTCAGCTCACTGCAACCTCCGCCTCCCGGCTTCAAGCAATTCTCCTGCCTCAGCCTCCTGAGTAACTGGGATTACAGGTGCACACCACCACGCCGAGCTAATTTTCGTGTTTTTAGTAGAGACGGGTTTCGCTATGTTGGCCAAGCTGGTGTTAAACTCCTGACCTCAGGTGATCCACCCGCCCTGGCCTCCGAACAGATTCCATCTTAATCAACCATGTTCTTGGCTCATTCATAAGAAGCAATTCCTTATCCGTTCAAGTTTTATCCTGAGACTGCAGCAGTTCAGTTACATCTTCAGGCTCCACTTCTAATCCGAGTTCTCTTGCTGTTTTCCCCACATCTGCAGTTCCTTCCTCTATGGGAGGCTTGAACCCCTCAATGTCATCCATGAGGGTTGGAATCAAGCTCTTCTAAACTCCCCTTCATGTTGATATTTTGGCCTCCTCTCATGAATCTTAAATGTTCATAGTAGCATCCAGAATGGTGAATCCTTTCCAGAGGGGCACAGTGTGCTCTGCCCAGATCCATCAGCGGAATCACTCTCTATGGCAGCTGTAGTCTTACAAAATGTATTTCTTAAATAATAAGACTTGAAAGTCAAAACTACTCTTGAGCCTTAGGCGGCAGAATGGACGTTGTGTTACCACACATGGAAACAACATTTATCTGCTTGTACACTTCGCCAGAGCTCTTGGGTGACCACAGGTATTGTTGGTGAGCAGTAATATTTTGAAAGAAATCTTTTTTTCTGAGTAGTGGGTCTCAACAGTGGGCTTAAAATATCGAGTAAACCATGCTGTGAACAGACGTGCTGTGAACAGACGTGCTGTCATCCAGGCTTTCTTGTTCTGTCTATAGAGCAAGGCCGAGTAGACTGAGCACGATTCTCAGGGGCCCGGGATGTTCAGAATGGTCCATAAGCATCAGCATACAAGAGTAAATAAAGATATTTATCCTCGAGGCCGGGATGAAACTGTAGTGATCGCCAGGCTGTGGGTGTTGCAGCGAGCTGCTGGAAGGTGCCTGACTAGGTTCTAAAAAGCACGGCCTTTGTTAACCAGCACCACTTAGCACTCCACCGAAACTGAATTAGGACATTGTTTTCAAACTACCACTGGGCCACTTGGTTTATTAGACTCCTTGAATGTCTTTTGGTTAGAATGACAGGGCTAGGGGAGGGGCCAGGCACAAGCTAGATTTGCTTCCTTGTGTGAGGTGGTCTGTTCAGAAGACGTTTTCCTTTGTGAGGATGTATCTTTTGCACATTTCAAGGATGTTGACTGATGTGGGGAAGAAACAGTGTTGCCCGCCGGGAGGCTGGATGACAGCACAGGGAGCCTCGCTGCTTTCCTTGGGTCTGAAAATGCCTGGCTGCTTTCAAAGGCATGCCTGTTTCACCTGCTTTCCGGGAAGTTGCTTTTTGCTCTCGTTTTAATCAAAACCATCCTTCTCTCCACCTACCAAACCGCTTGTCTTCTGGAAAAGTCACGTGAATTATGGTACTTTAATATGGATGCGTATGTATTAGTATTTAATAAGCACAACACAAAACTTAGAGACAGTCTGCTTGACATTGATATTACTTTTTGCTTTTGAATGATAAAAATAAAGTTTGTTCATTTCTATAACAGGAGAAAAATGCATTTACCTTGACTACTGTGAATATATGAATACAAACATATTTTAATATAAATTCAATTCTGTTTTTATTCATTTATCCACTGTTGTCAAAATATGTGGTTGGGAAATCATTATTAATAATAATAATATTGAGATAAATGGTCATGTGAAGCTAAGACTTCAGTGATTACTGTTGCCTGTCTCCCAGCCCTCAGTCAATAAATGACATGCTTAATCACTTATCAAGTTATTTGCCACTTTGTTTCATCACAGTTTGGGACAAAAATGTGTCTGGAGAAGTTTAGAGAAAAGGGCTGGGCATGGCGGCTCATGCCTGTAATCCCAGCACTTTGGGAGGTCAAGGCAGGTGGATCATCTGAGGTCAGGAGTTCAAGACCAGCCTGGCCAACATGGCGAAATCCCATCTCTACTAAAAACACAAAAGTTAGCCGGGCATGGTGGTGGGTGCCTGTAGTCCCAGCTGCTCAGGAGGCTGAGGCAGGAGAATCGCTTGAACCCAACAGGCAGAGGTTGCAGAGAGCCGAGATTGTGCCACTGCACTCCAGCCTGGGCAACAGAGTGAGACTCTGTCTCAAAAAGAAAAAAAATTAGTTTAGGGAAAAGTAATCAGAAAAATACAGAAATAGGATGTTTCCATAAAAGAGAGACAGAAGTGAGCTGGGAATTAGAATGAAAAAATGAAATCAATCAAATAGAAATCGGAAAAGGGGGAGGGAGTAAACAGAATAAAGCCATGAACAGTGAAAAGCACAATGTCTCTGACACAGGTCCAAGAAATAATAGAGCAGCAAAATTCAAAGGATTACTGGGGTGGCAATGTTCATAACAAACGAATATCATAAAAGGCAAAGTGCATCTCTGGGTCTAAAGAAGATCTTTCAATAATAATACTAGTGACAAAAAGCCAGGAAGATATAATCTGTGAACCCCTAACAACATAGTCTGAAAATGTGTGAAATATAAATGGACAGAATTGCAAGGAGAAATCCAGAATTACCGTAGGAGATTTCACCTCTCTCCAAAGCAGACGGGGCAAGCAGACCATGCACTGCTTGGAATATACGTTAAACACACTAACTCTCTTCCACTAAGGGGCATGCGTAGAGTGCTGAGCCCCGCAACTTTAGGATCCATATCCTTCCCAAGTACACATGGAACACTTTCCAAAGTTAACCAAAATCTGATAAAATTCTTGCCCATTTAAAAGCATTTATCCCAAGGATATATGATTAGAGAATATTGGAGAGCCCACATTCTTCTTCTCCTCCTCCTCCATTTTTTTGTTTTTTGTTTGTTTGTTTGTTTTTTGAGTCAGGGTCTCACTCTATCACCCAGGCTGGAGTCCAGTGGTACAATCATGGCTCACTGCAGCCTTGACCTCCTGGACTCAAGCGATCCTCCCACCTCAGCTTCCGGACTAGCTGGGACTACAGGTGTGCACCGCCACACCTGGCTAATTCTTTTATTTTAAAAATTTTTTGTAGAGACTGGGTTTCACTATGTTTCCCAGGCTGGTGTCAAACTCCTGGGCCCAAGCGATCCTCCTGCCTCAGCCTCCCAAAGCACTGGGATTACAGATGTGCGCCACCATGCCCAGCCTACCTTTTTCTTAAGTGTACATGTAGCTTACCAGGATCGACCATTGTCCATAAAGTGTCAACAAATACCAAATAATTTGTATCTAAAGGCCACAGTGCAATAAAACTAGAAATCAACAAAAACAAGAAACCCTTACATTTGGAAAGTGTTTTAACCCATTTATGGCTAATGTTCCATTATTGGAACACTAAGCTTGTGGGAGTTATTTATATCCTACTGCTGAAGGTCATTGCCAAGGTCTGATTTTTCACACACACACAAATTTGCAACCTCCGGCATAAATGGGTTAATGTATTGCTAAATAAAGGATGACAAAACCCCCAAGGAAATTGTCGGAATATTTAGAGCCGAAGAACAGATGTGTCCGGTTACAATGTGGAGGAACATGAAGACCTTTACCACCAAACAATGAGAAACCTAGAGAAGCCCACACCATTGCGTCTTCCTTCAGAGCCACCCACGAGGCATGGATGTGGAAAGCACCTGAAAGGACCATAGAGAAGCCCACACCATTGCGTCTTCCTTCAGAGCCACCCGAGAGCATGGATATGGAAAGCACCTGAAAGGACCACACTGTAGAGAGACAGTGCCTTCCTGAACGAGTAAATAACAGAAGCCACTTTCGTGCCTGTGGCCAGTCACTGAGGCTGGAGGAGGGTGGAGAGGGGAGCAAGCCTACCAGAGAATGACCTTCTTTGCTGAGACAAGGAGAAATCAGCAAGATTTAGGAAACCTCTGAGCTGACAGATTAGCATCTGGAGGAGCCTTGAATGCAGGATAATCTTCTCTGCCAAGTAATTCTCTTGGAGGGAATTTTGCTGAGGAGGTGGAAATTGAAGGGTGGGACTAGAAAGCAAAAAGAAATCTCAGAGTCTTATAGTCACATGGGCCAGGTGCACTGGCATTATCGTGCCTGTAATCCCAGCACTTCGCAAGGCTGAGGGGGAGGGTTGCTCGAGCCCAGGAGTTCAGTAGCATCCTGGGCAAGATAGTGAGAGCACATCTCTACCAGAATTTTTTTTAAACTTAACCAGTCATGGTAGGTAGTGCATGCCTGTGGTCCCAGCTACGTGGGAGGCCCAGGTAAGAGGATTACTTGAGCCTGGGAGATCGAGGCTGCAATGAGCTCTGATTGTACCACTGCACTAGGCCTGGGCAACATAGCAAGACCCTGCTTCAAAAAATAAATTATGGTCATACAGTACCAAAGAGTTGTAATCTCCAACTCGTACAGTCTCCTGGTCTCAAAATCTCGTCGTCTAACAGTCTTAAAATTTCAATCCCATGGTTTCAACATGTCTCAGTTCTTATTCCAGGCTCCCCCTGGAGAGAGAGATGGACTCACCATCAGAGGATTTGAAACCAGAGATAGGCTGAAATTAATCAACCTTAAAACCAAACTCCACCCAAATAAAATCTGATAAGAAGGTCCTGGTGGCCAGTGACATCTGAGGCTGGGCTGAAAAGTGAAGAGAGATCTCGTTGCACTCTTGTAGCTTTAATTCCAGGGCTTTCATAGAGGAATTAAAGCCACAACTCTGCCCCAGTTTGGCTCTGTTTCCGAATGCATTACACTGATAAGCCCCTCACCTAACTGCCTAACAGAAGAAAGAGCATTTCCTCTTGAAAAGAAACATGCCTGCATTAAACAAAATCTCTGAGATAAAATTTAAGAATTGTGTGATTTGCAGAGGTGCCAGATTTTATCAATTCATAAACAATGGCAAAATTCTCAATAGAAACAGACCACCCAGGGGTTGGAATTATCAGACAGAGACTTCTTAAAAATTATAATAAATTGGCCAGGCGCAGTGGCTCACGCCTGTAATCCCAGCACTTTGGGAGGCCGAGGCGGGTGGATTATGAGGTCAGGAGATCGAGACCATCCTGGCTAACACGATGAAACTTCGTCTCTACTAAAAATACAAAAAAATTAGCCGGGCGTGGTGGCAGGGGCCTTTAGTCCCAGCTACTCGGGAGGCTGAGGCAAGAGAATGGTGTGAACCTGGGAGGCGGAGCTTGCAGTGAGCGGAGATTGCGCCACTACACTCCAGCCTGGGCGACAGACGAGACTCCATCTCAAAAAAATATATATATATAATAAATATATTAAATAACTATAAGTAAATATGGCAGATGAAGTAGATGAAGAGGTGGAGAGTTTCAGATTTGGAAAGTATTTTGAAAGAAGAAAATGGGCTGGGTGTGGTGGCTCATGCCTGTTATCCCAGCACTTTGGGAGGCTGAGGCGGGCGGATCACAAGGTCAGGAAATTGAGACCATCGTAACTAACATGGTGAAACCCCATCTCAACTAAATATACAAAAAAATTAGCCCGTTGTGGTGGTGGGCACCTGTAGTCCCAGCTACTCGGGAGGCTGAGGCCGGAGAATGGTATGGACCTGGGATGCGGAGCTTGCAGTGAGCCAAGATTACGCCACTACACTCCAGCCTGGGTGACGGTGAGACTCCATCTCAAAAAAAAAAAAAAAAAAAGAAGAAGAAGAAAATGGAAATCTCCAAACTAAAAAATACAAGATCTGTATTTAAAATGCTAAATGAATGGGATTAATGCAGATTGGGCACAACAAAGAAAGGATACATGAATTTGAAGACCTGTCAAAGGAAGTCATTCAAATGGAAGCACAGAGAGAAAGGAGAATGAGGAAAAAATGAGCAAAACCTTAGTCACTAGTGTGATTATCAAGCAGTCAAAATGTGTATAATTACATTTACAGAAGGGGAGGAAAGTGAGAAGAGGGCAGGACAAATGAAGAAGTATTGTTGGAATTTTTTTCAAATTTGTTTAAAACCAGAAACACCTGGATCCAGGAAGCTCATCATCAGCCGACAGAGGAAAGAGGCAAACTGCCTGCCGCAGGGAACAGTGAGAATGACGGATGACTTCCTCGGAAGCACTGGGCTTCCGAAGACAATGGAAAATGTCTTTTTATGTTGTCTTTTATATATGTCTTTTAAATGTTGAAAGAAAAAAATTCTATATCCAGCAAAAATAAATTTCTACATCCAGCAAAAATATCTTTCAAACATGAAGGCAAAGTAGTGACACTTTTGGGTTAACAAAGGAATAGACCAGCAGAGGTGCAATACAAGAAATGCTAAAGGGTGGTCTTTAGGTTGAAGGGAAATGATACTAGGTAGGTGAAGGGTACAAGAAAGGCTAAAGACGTGAGTAAATATGAATGTCTTTAAAAGATTATTAACTACTTAAATCAGTGTATCATGGGGTTTTTAATCAATGTAGAAGTAAAATATATGACAACAAAAGCACAAAGTGTTGCGGGAAGTAAATGAAATTAGGCCACTGAAAGGTTATTACATTGTTTTGAATTTTAAAATATTAATTGAAGTGAGGCTGTAGTGAGTTAAAGATGCACATTGTAATCTTGAGAGCAAAAATAACACAGAGATACAACTCAATATTCAAGAGATAAAAAGAAATCCAAAAAAATAGAAAGAGAGGATGAAAGGAAGAGCAAAGAATAGATTAGACAAATAGAAATTATATAACAAGATAGATTTGATTCAACCATATCAATAATTATTTTAAATGTAAACCAAACACACTCCATGTAAAAGGCAGGAATGGACAGACTCAAAAAAAGGCAAGAGCAACTAAACGTGTGTTGTATAAAATGCCCTTTATTTTTTATTATTTATTTATTTATTTATTTATTTATTTATTTTTAGATGGAGTCTTGCACTGTCACCTGGGCTGGAGTGCGGTGGTGCAATCTCAGCTCACTGCAACCTCCACCTCCTGGGTTCCAGCGATTCTCCTGCCTCAGCCTCCCGAGTAGCTGGGATTACAGGTGCGCGCCACCACACCCAGCTAATTTTTTGTATTTTTAGTAGAGATAGGGTTTCACCATGTTGGCCAGGCTGATCTCGAACTCCTGACCTCAGATGATCTGCCCGCCTCAGCCTCCCAAAGTGCTGGGATTACAGACATGAGCCACCGCGCCCGGCCAAAATGCCTTTTAAATATAAAGACACACAAAGATGGAATCTAAAAGAATGGGAAAAATGCCACTAAGCATAAGAAAGTATGTGGTAGTATTAATATCAGATAAGTAAGATTTCAAGACCGTGAGTACTACCAGAGACAAATAGGGACAATTTGTAGCAGTGAAAGGCTCAATTTATCAACAGAGTGCCTAATAATAGAGCTTCAAAATACATAAAGCCAAACAATTGACAGCAGTGACTGTAGATTTTTTATACTCTCCTCTCAGCAATTGGTAGAACAGTTGGAAAAAAAATCTAAGAATATCAAAAATCTGAACATTAATAATAAACTTGACCTATTTGACATTTATAGAACAATGTACACAACAAATGCAGAATATGCATTCTTTTCAAGCTCACACAAAATAAACTACATACTGTAGATAATTTTTTTCAAAGTATCAATAATTGTCTAAGGACAGAGCTCATACAGAGTTTTTTTTTCTGACCACAGTGTTATTAAACCAAAGCTCAATAACATAAAAGAGATAACTAGAAACTCACAAAATACTCGGAAATTATGTATTTCTGAATAATCCATGGGTAGAAAAGATTACAATATCCATAAGGGATATTGGCCTATATTTTTCTTTTGTCTGACATCTTGGTAATGCTTCTTCGAATGAGTTTCCCTCCTCTTTAATTTTTTGGAAAAATTAGAAAAGGAGTGGTGCTATTCTTTAAATGTTTGGTAAAATTCACCAATGAAGCCATCAGTTCCAGACTTTAAGAGATTTTTAAATTACTGATTCAATCTACTTAGCAGTCATAGATATATGCACATTTTAAATTTCTTCCTGATTTACTCTTGGTAGGCTTTGTGTCTCTAGGAATTAATCTAGATTATCCAATTTATTAATGTACAGTTAATAATTTTTCATAATCCTTTTTATTTCTGTAGAATCAATAGTAAGTAATATCCCCTCTTTAATCTGATTTTAGTAACATAAATCTTCTTTTTTTAGTGCACCTAGCTAAAGGTTTGTCAACTTTTTTTATCTTTCCAAAGAACCAATTGTTGGTTTCATCCATTTTGTATCTCGTTTTTCTATTCTCTGTTTCACTTAACTCTGTTCTGTATTGTTCCCTTTCATCTATTAGCGTTGGGTTTAGTTTTTTTCTTCTTTTTCTAGTTCCTTAAGTTGTGAAGTTAGGTTGTTGATTTGAGATCTTTGCTTTTTAAAAATATAAGCATTTATAGCTATAAATTTCCCTCAACACTGCTTGTGCTGCCTCCCATAAATTGTAATATATTATGTTTTTGTTTTCATTTCATTCTAAACATCTTTTCATTTTTTTTGTGATTTCTTTTTTGATCCATTGTTGATTAATTTCCACAATTTTGTGAATTTTTCAGTCTTATTTCTGTTATTGACTTCTAACTTCATCTCTTTATGATTGGTGAAGATAATTTGTATGGTGTCTGTCTTTTTAAGTTTATCGAGACTGAATTTGTGGCCTGATGTATGTTCTACCCTGGAAGTTGTCTCTCATGTGCACTTGAGAAGCATGTGTATGTCCAGCAAAAATACCTTTCAAACATGAAGGCAGAATAATGACACTGCTGGGTGGATGTTCTGCATGTCTGTTAGACTGAGTTGGTTTATGGTGTTGGGAAAGTCCTCCATTTTTAAAAATCTCTCTTCTGTCTGGTTCTTCTGTCCATTGACAGTGAAACAGTGAGGTACTGAAGTCTCCAACAATTATTGTAGCGCTGCCTGTATCTCTCTTCAATTCTGTTAATTTTTGCTGCATACATTTTGATGATCTGTCATTAGGTGTGTAAATGTCTGTAATTGTTAGATCTTCTTGCTGTATTTAACCTTTTATTAATCTATAAGGTTCTTCATGGTATCTTGTAACATGTTATGATTTAATGTCTATTTTATGTGATATTAGTGTAGTCATTCCTCCCGTCTCTTGGTTACTATTTGTATGGATATATTTTTCCATCTTTTTAGTTTGGATCTGTTTAATGTCTTTGAATCTCAAGTGAGTCTTTTGTGGACACCGTATAGTTGGATCATGTGGGATTTTTTCAAAAATCCATTTTGCAGGCTGGGTGTGGTGGCTCACACCTGTAATCCCAGCACTTTGGGAGGCCAAAGTGGGTGGATCACCTGAGGTCAGGAGTTTGAGCCCAGCCCGGCCAACATGGTGAAACCCCGTCTCTACTAAAAATACAAAAATTTAGCTGGATATGGTGGTACGTGACTGTAATCCCAGCTACTCGGGAGGCTGAGGCACGAGAATCACTTGAACCCTGGAGGCAGAGGTTGCAGCGAGCTGAGATCACGCCACTGTACTCCAGCCTGGGTGACAGAGACTTAAAAAAAAAATCAATTTTGCCAGTCTCTGTCTCTTGATTAGATAACACATTTATATTTAAAGTAGTTGCTGATAAACAGGGGCTCCTGTCATTTGGCTATTTGTTTTCTATGTGCCGTATAGCTTTTTTGTCCATTTCCTGCATTACTGTCTTCTTCAGTGTTTAGCTGATTTTTTGTAGTAAAAGGCTTAAATTCTTTCCTCATTTCCTTTTGTGTACATTCTATAGTTATTTTCCTTTTGATTACCATGGGGATTACGTTTATTATCCTAAAGTTATAACAGTAATTTGAATTTATACTAGCTTAACATTAATAACATAAAAAAATTCTGTTCCTTTATAGCTCTGTGTCACCCCTTTTGGTTGCTGATGTCAGAAAATTACATCTTTATACATTATTAGTATAAAGTATTACTAGTTATTACTAGCAGTATAAAGTATTAAACATAAAGTAATAATTCTTATAAATATATTAGTGTCTTAAGTCATGTAGAAAACAAAAGGGACAGTTATAAGCCATTGTTACAGTAATACCAGCTTTCATAATTTGCATATAATTACCTGTATTGAGATCTTTATTTCTTCATAGTCCTTCAAGTTACTGTCTAGTGTTCTTTGAGTTCACCCTGCTGGACTCCCCTGTATCCTGTAGGGTGGGTCCAGTGGTAACAAACTCCCCAGCTTTTGTTTATCTGGGAATGTCTTAATTTCACCCTAACTTTTGAAGCATAGTTTTGCCAGATATAAGAGTCCTTGTCAACAGGATTTTTTTCTTTTATCATTTTGAGTGTTTTGACCCACTGCCTTCTGGACTGAAAGATTCTGATGCAAAATATGCCAACAATCTTATTAAGGATTCTTGTATGGGATGAGTCACTCCTCTCTTGCTGCTTTCAGGATTCTGTCTTTGTCCTTCAAAAGCTGGATTATAATGTGTTTTGCTGTGGGTCTCTTTGAATTCCTTTACTTGGAGCTTATCGGGCTTCTTGCATGTTTGTATTCATGTCTTTCCTCAAATTTGGGAAGTTTTCACACATTATTTCTTCAAATATTCTATGCCTTTTTACTCTCCTTCTGGAACTCCCACTTTACATGTGCTGGCTGCTTGATGGTGTCGCACAGGTCTTTTAGGCTTTGTTCACTTTTCTTTTTTCTGCCTGCTCAAATCTGCCTTTGGATCCCTTTAGTGAATTTTTCATTTCAGTTATTATACTTTTCAGCTCCAGAATTTGTTTGGATTCTTTTTAGGATTTTTAATATCTTTGTTGATATTTTCATTTTTTCATACATCACTTTATTTTCTTCACATCTTTAGTTCTTTGAGCATCTTTAAGACTGTTCTTTTAAAGTCTTTTCCTGTTAGGTCTACTATCAGGGCTTTTCCAGGGACAGTTTCTGATTATTTTTTCCATTGAATGGAACATACTTTCCTGTTTCTTTGAAGGCCTCGTGACGTTTTGTTGAAAAATGGACGTTTGAACCTAACTATGTGACAACTTTGCTTGTCAGATTTTCCTCCTCCCTTGGGGTTTGCTTTTCATGTTGTTGAAGCAGCATTGCTGTCTGGGGTAAATACCCAGGGTTCATCATCTCACAGCAAGATTAACGACATGGACACACATGAGGAGTGAGTCTAGGAGTGGAGGTTTAATGGGCAAAAGAAAGAGAAAGGAGAACAGCTCTTACTGTCAAGACAGAGAGGAGTGCCCAGAAGGGAAATCTGGCCAGCTGCAGAGAGCCCCAGATTTTACAGGCAAGCTTGAGGAGGTGGCATCCCATTTACATGGGGCCCACAGATTGGTTGGATCAGGTGTGACATTTACATAGTGTGTGGGCTGGGGAGGCTGCCCACCCCACCCTAATCTTATTATGCAAATAGCCTTTCCGCTTGGCCAGCGCAATCTTGCCTGCTCCTTACTGTACACGTGGCTGGCAAAAGAAGGGAAGATGGAGCTGCCATTTTGAACATGTCTGGTCCCAGGTAGCCTTTTCCTATTGACACAACTGCCAACATTCACCTGTGTGAGCTTCCAGCTTACTTGTCTATGTCTGCAGCTCGATTTTAAAGGCCGCTATTTGTTAGAAAAGAAAATTATTTGGGAGCTGCTTTTCATTGAAAGGAAACATTACTAGACTTTCTTTCCCTCACTATCTGCCTAATTTCTTCTTAATTCCTAGATCATTGTTTCTGCTTATTGTTGGGTATTAATATTATTATTATTATAGGCTGCATCTGTGCCAAGGCCCAGCCCGAGGTGTAACCTTAAGGTCATTTCAGTTCCTTCTGAGCCTGGTCCTTTCTTTGAGCATACTTGGTCATTTTCTAATTTTCCTTGTATATGCATTTTTTTTTAAATGTCCTAGTCTTTAATGTCTGGCTCACAGAAGGGGAAAAGAGAAAAAAATGAAAGGAGGGGCAAAAGGGCACCACCTCTTTAACCCCCGGAAGTCACTTCAGTGGCAGTGGTGGGTGGCGGCCGAACGGTGGGAAAGGTGCAACCACACTGGTCTTGCACCTCTTTGTCTGCATCTCTGTGGTCACCAGCCACGGTGATCAGAGCACTGTTAAGGAAAAGAGTCAAACTCTGTAAAATGTTTGAAGAGATTTATTCTGAGCCAAACACGAGAGACCATGGCCCCTGATACAGCCCTCAGGAGGTCCTGAGAACATGGGCCCAAGGCGGCTGGTGCAGCTTGGTTTTATACATTTTAGGAGTATTGAGACATCAATCAAATACATTTAAGAAATACATTGGTTTGGTCCAGAAAGCCAGGACAACTAAGGGGTTTGGTGAATTTAAACTTTTTCTGGCTGACAATGGGTTGAGTTCTTCTAAAGACCTGGGATCAACAGAACAGAGCTGTTCAGCTAAAGATAAAAGATTGTGGAGACAAAGGTTCTTTTGAATCTTATAGTGGCCGCCCTTAGGGACAATAGATGACAAATGTTTCCATTCAGACCTTTAAAAGGTACTAGATTTTAGTTAATCCCTTCAGGATTGGGAGGCCTGGAAGAAAAGGATCTAGCTATGTTAATAGAGGGTCTTCACAGATACAATTTTTCCCCCACAAAGGACAGCTTTGCAGGCCCTTTTCAAAATATGGCAAAGAAACGTGTTTTGCGGTAAAATATTTTGACTTTTTTCTTTGTCACATGATGTTATGCCAGAGTCAGATGGAAAGTAAGTCGTGATCTGTAGGCTTAGATAAAAGGCCCATGATGAGAATTTATGGTTTGTAGGGCATGAGCTTCCCGGACCCCTCAGATAGGCATTTAGGCAAGATTAAAAAAAAAAAAAAAATCAGAGCTTAGTCCTCAGCACTGATCCACTGTATTTGGATGACAGGGGTTTGTCTTTTTTGTTTCTTGGGGTTTTGTGGACACTTTGGTTCTCGCAGGCTGCTCCAGGAAAAATGTACAGCTGCCCGTGGGGCTAGAGGTGGGGCTGCCTGCGGGTCCAAGAGCTGGAAAGGACCACCATCAACCACTTCTAGTAGACGCTAGAGTTCCAGAACAGGGACGGCAGACAGATGCTGCCAGTGCAGGTGTCGTCCAGATGGGGAGACAGACCTCAGGTGTCTCCTCCTCCACCGTCTTCCCAGAATCCTCCTCGCAACTGGGATATTTTGGGAAAAAAAAAAATCTAGACAGGTTCTACATTCATATTTCTTCCTTAAGGTTTTTACATTCTTGCTGCATTTTCAAGATACTGTAAGACAAAACAGTATAGGTGTGGTTAACTCAAGAAAGATGGTAGAGCTCTTCAATTCAGCAGATAATGCTTGGGGCCTCCTGTTCTCGTCAGGGTCCTATCAGGAGACAAACACCACACAGAAATTTAATCAGGAGAGCTTCATGCGGAGAGCTGTTATCTAGTAACAGGATGAACCATAAAGGGTGTAAACCAGAAATGAAATTCTAAGTCCCCAAACCAACTGAACAGACCCCCCACTCCCTTGGCCAAGGGGATCCCAAAGAAACTGGAAGAACGAGTTCAGGCCATGAAGGAAGGGGTTCAGACAGGCCTTGTCATTCTGTCATGCGCGTCTGTGTGAAGAGACCAGCAAACAGGCTTCGCGTGAGCAATGAAGCTTTTTAATCACCTGGGTGCAGGCAGGCTGAGTTCGAAAAGAGAGTCAGCGAAGGGAGATAAGGGTGGGGCCGTTTTATAGGATTTGGGTAGGTAAAGGAAAATTACAGTCAAAGGGGGGTTGTTCTCTGGCGGGCAGGAGTGGGGGTTACAAGGTGCTCAGCTGGGGAGCTTTTTGAGCCCGGATGAGCCCAGAAAAGGACTTGCATTAGGTAATGTCATCACTTAAGGCAAGGACCGGCCATTTTCACTTCGTTTGTGGTGGAATGTCATCGGTTAAGGCGAGACAGGGCATTTTCACTTCTTTTGTGATTCTTCAGTTAACTTCAGGCCATCTGGGAGTATACGTGCAAGTCACACGGGATGCAATGGCTTGGCTTGGGCTCGGGCTCAGAGGCCTGACACATCCCCCCTCCCTTTGGAGTTTAGGTACAACTGACCAGCATTAGTATTAAAATAGACATCGAAAGACTCACAAAACAGATTCTGCAGCAATAAGATACCAACTCTGAACCTGTGGCGTCACATGACAACAGGCCCTGAGGAAATGAAATTATTTTACTCCAAAATAGATTTATTTGCCATATTCTGAAGTGGCCTTGCAAAACTGTCCCTTGTGGGGGATATTTGCATTCTGTAGAGAGTCTCCTTCCCTTTCTAGGTCTTCTCCTCACCCAGGAGAGGGGTTTAACCAAGAGTCTGACACCTTTTAAGGTACAAAAGGAGACATTTGCCGTCATTCTCACTGGAGCCTGCTGCTTAGAAGCTTTGTCGACAGAACAAGAGCCTTGGCTTTATCCCCCTTTTGTCTTAACTCGAGCGTTTCCTTCTGCTGACTTCGGTTCTTTGGGCAGAGCTTACCTCTTCCAGCCAGCTGCTAATCAGAAAAATTCTGAGTCCACCACCCCCGCGCTCCCCCTTTGAGATGTCCTGCCTTCCTGGGTGGATCCAATATGTACCTTACATGTACTGATGTATGTCTTTACCTGTAACTTCAATCTCCCTAAAATGTATAAAACCAAGCTGTAACTAGACCAACTCAGGCACACGTTCTCAGGGTCTCTTGAGGGTGTACCCCAGGCGGTGGTCACTTACACTTTGCTCAGAGTAAGCCTCTTTAAATACTTCATAGAGCTTCGCTGTCTTCATCAACAAGGGTCAGTGAGAGCTATGAAGTATTCCCTAGGACTGAGGGAGAGCTCCCAAAGAGGAAGTAAGCCTTCCCTAGCCCCCATCAAGATAGTGGTGGGCGAATGTGCATTATGTATTTGAAGCTAAAATAAACTACTTAGGGTATGTACGACCATTCTTTTTCACTCATTGCCTGCCTTAATGAACTAATTGCCAGTCCTGACCACTCACAGCTGGAGGCTTCAAAGGATGCACGACTTAGAACATTGCCAAGTAGGCAGTAAAATCAGTGGGCAAGAGGACAGGCTTCACCCGGAATGTGATTAAGAGTCACACATGCTCGTAAGTCACTCAGGAAAATGTCTGTGTAGGTTTTCCCACCCAAGAGCACATTAAATCCAGATGTCAGAGTGAATATGGAGAGAGAGTGAGTGAGAGAGAGAGAGAGACAGAGAGAGAGACAGAGAGAGAGAGAGACAGAGAGAGAGAGAGAAAGGAACATGCTTTCTCATCAGAAAAAGACAGACTTACTTGGCTCAAGCAGAGAGTGACACCACAAAGAGAAGGAAATTGGTTGATGGCAGAAACATCTAGAGAATTTACGATTCAAAAACATCAGAAGAAAAAACAAACCAAATGAAAGCTATTCTTTATATTGTCTTTGCCGAGGGCTTATAAGCATAAGCGAAACACTGAGAGCCAATAGAAAACTTGGCAGACTTGAAGAGATAATTTACAGAAGAGATGTTACAATTTAACATCTAAAAAATACATAAGGAAATGATAATGAAATAATATTAAGCCAAAAAAGAAGTATAAATTTGTTTCATACCACAGTAGAGGGAAGCTCATCCCTTAGTGCCACCTCATGCCCTGGGAGGTCACCTGTCCCATTGCCCAGAATGAAGCTGAACTTTTAGGAATACTCACATTCCTGGTGTGATATGCCTTTGTTGTGATCGAAGCCTGTTCATTGTCTCAGGAATTTCAGGCTCCTGGACAGCTTTGTGAAAGCTCGTTGTAAAGAAGGACCCTTTGCTTGTTTTTAGCAGCTGAGCTACAGCACGTGAACAGTGAAGTCCAGTGGCCTCCTTTTAAATAAGAAAATCTAGTTCTGACACTCTCCTTGACACTGTGTCGAAACAACTTGAGTGCGCCACTTAGAGAAGGCATCAAAATGAGAGAAAGATTTACCCTGTGTGATCTGTAGTTTTCTCAGGACTGGAGCTATTCAGAACATGACCACAAGATTTATCGTATCTGGTCTAATTTGGCAGCAATTCCAGGGTAGCCAAAAGATGTACAATCTAAACCATGGCTAGTTTGGCCGAGGAGAATCACAGAATTCTGAATTGTATTGAGGCAAAGAAGAATAGTGTTCTCTCTCTATTTGTTTCCTTTTCAAAGCCGTGATGTACATTCCACTTGGAATACTCTTGTCATAGTTCAGTTGTTCATGTTACGTACATTATTATGAAATCACGGCTGATGCCCCACCCCTCTGCAGGTTCCCCCTGAAGAAGCTGGTGCTTTTTTGTTTTTTTTTAAATACTTTAAGTTCTAGGGTACATGTGCACAACGTGCAGGTTTGTTACATAGGTATACATGTGCCATGTTGGTGTGCTGTACCCATCAACTCGTCATTTGCATTAGGTATTTCTCCTAATTCTATCCCTTCCCCAGCCCCCCAGCCCCGACAGGCCCTGGTGTGTGATGTTCCCCACCCTGTGTCCAAGTGATCTCATTGTTCAGTTCCCGCCTATGAGTGAGAACATGCGGTTTTTGGTTTTCTGTCCTTGTGATAGTTTGCTGAAAATAATGGTTTCCAGCTTCATCCATATCCCTGCAAAGGACATGAACTTATGCTTTTTTATGACTGCATAGTATTCCATGGTGTATATGTGCCACATTTTCTTAATCCAGTCTATCACTGATGGACATTTGGGTTGGTTCCAAGTCTTTGCTATTGTGAATAGTGCCGCAATAAACATACGTGTGCATGTGTCTTCACAGTAGAATGATTTATGATCCTTTGGGTATATACCCAGTAATGGGATCGCTGGATCAAATGGTATTTCTGGTTCTAGATCCTTGAGGAATTGCCACACTGTCTTCCACAATGGTTGAACTACTTTACACTCCCACCAACAGTGTAAAAGTGTTCCTATTTCTCCACAGCCTCTCCAGCATCTGTCGTTTCCTGACTTTTTAATGTTCGCCATTCTAACTGGCATGAGATGGTATCTCAATGTGGTTTTAATTTGCATTTCTGTGATGACCAGTGATGATGAGCATTTTTTCATGTTTCTGTTGGCTGCATAAATGGAAGAAGCTTCTTCTGATCATCTCAATTGATACAGAAAAAGCATTCGACAAAATTCAACACCCTTTCATGATAAAAACAAAATACTCTAGGAATAAAAGGAAACTATCTCAACATAATAAAAGCCATATGTATAAAACCCACAATGAATATTGTCCTCAGTGGTGGGAGACTGAACGTTTTTCCACTGATATCAGGAACAAGGATACGCACTTTCACCACTTCTATTCAACATGGTATTTGAGGTTCTTCCCAGAGTAGCTAGGCAAGGAAAAAAAAAAAAGTAAAAGGCATCCAAACTGGAAATTAAGAAGTAAAATTATCTGTTTGTAGATGACATGATCTTATATGTGGAAAACCCTAAAGATTTTATAAAAAGTTTAGCTATTAGTTCTTCGTTGGATATATAGATTGCGAAGATTTTCTCCCATTTTGTGGGTCATCTGTTTGCTGATTATTTCTTTTGTTGTGCAGAAGTTTTGTACTTTAATAAAGTCCCATCTGTTTATCTTTGTTTTTGTTGCATTTGCTTTTGGGGTCTTGGTCATGAAGTTTTTACCTAAGCCGATGTCTGGAAGGGTTTTTCTGATATTATCTTTTAGAATGTTTATGGTTTCTGGTCTTAGATTTAAGTCTTTCATCCATCTTCAATTGATTTTTGTATAAGTTGAGAGATGAGGATCCAGTTTTACTCTTCTACATGTGGCTGCCAATTATCCCAGCACCATCTGTTGAATAGGGTGTCCTTTCCCCACTTTCTGTTTTTGTTTGCTTTGAGGAAGATCAGTTGGCTGTATTTGGGTTTATTTCTGGGTTCTCTATTCTGTTCCATTGGTCTGTACACCTATTTTTATACCAGTCCCACGCTGTTTTGGTGACTCTGGCCTCATAGTATGGTTTGAAGTTGGGCGACGTGATGCCTCCAGATTTGTTCTTTTTGCTTAGTCTTGCTTTGGCTGTGTGGGGTCTTTTTTGGTTCCATATGAATTTAGGATTGTTTTTTCTCATTCTGTCAGTAATGATGGTGGTATTTTAATGGTAATTGCATTGAATTTGTAAATTGCTTTTGGCAGTTTGGTCATTTCACAGTGTTGATTCTACCCATTCGTGAACATGGGATGTGTTTCCATTTGTTTGTGTCATCCATGATTTCTTTCAGCGGTGTTTTGTAGTTTTCCTTGTAGAGGTCTTTCACCTCCTTGGTTAGGTATATTCCTAGTATTTTAATTTTTTGCAGCTATTATAAAAGGGGTTGAGTTCTTAATTTGATTCTCAGCTTTGTCATTGTTAGTGTATAGTAGAGCTGCTGATTTGCATACATTAATTTTGTGTCCTGAAACTTTGCTGAATTCATTTGCCAGTTCACGGAGCTTTTTGGATGAATCTTTAGAGTTTTCTAGGTATATGACCATATCATCAACCAAAAACAACAGTTTGACTTCCTCTGTACTGATTTGGATGCCCTTTATTTTTTTCTCTTGTCTGACTAATATCCAGACTCTACAAGAAATGCAAACAAATCAGCAAGAAAAAAAAATAAACAATCCCATCAAAAAATGGGCTAAGAATCTGAACAGACAGTTCTCAAAAGAAGATATACAGATGACCAACAAATATATGAAAAATGTTCAACATCACTTATTATCAGGGAAATGCAAATCAAAACCACAATGTGATACCATCTTACTCATGCAAGAATGGCCATAATGAAAAAATAATAGATATTGGCATGGATGTGGTAAAGAGGGAACAGTTTTACAGTTGTTGGGAATGTAAACTAATAAAACCACTATAGAAAACAGTGTGGAGATTCCTTAAAGAACTAAAAGTAGATCTACCATTTAATCCAGCAAATCCCACTTTTGGGTATCTACCCAGAGGAAAAGAAGTCGTTATACAAAAAAAAACACTTGCACACACATGTTTATAGCAGCACAATTTGCAACTGCAAAAATATGAAACCAGCTCAAATGCCCACCAATCAATGAGTGGATAAAATGTGAGAGATATATACCTATATGTATAGATATAGATATATATATGATGGAATATATATGAGATGGAATATATATATGATAGAATATATATAATAGAATATATATATATTTATATATGATGGAATACTACTCAGCCATAAAAAGGAACAAAATAATGGCATTTGCAGCAACCTGGATGGAAGTGGAGACCATTATTCTAAGTGAAATAACCAAGACTGGAAAACCAGACATTGTATGTTCTCACTCGTAAGTGGCAGCTAAGCTATGAGAATGCAAAGGCATAAGAATAATACAATGGACTTTGGGGAGTCGTGGGAAAGGGTGGGAGGTGGGTGAGGGATAAAAGACTGCACATTGGGTGCACTCTCCACTGTGATGGGTGCACCAAAATCTCAGAAATCACCACTAAAGAACTTATTCATGTAACCAACCACCACCTGTTCTCCGGAACACTTATTGAAATAAAAAAAAAATGAAGTCCAGGCACGGTGGGTCATGCCTGTGATCCAGAACTTTGGGAGGCTGAGGCAGGTGGATCACTTGAGGTCAGGAGTTCAAGACCATCCTAGCCAACATGGTGAAACCTCCTCTCTACTAAAAATACAAAAATTAGCTGGGTACGGTGGCGTGTGCCTGTAGTCCCAGCTCCTCGGATGGCTAAGGGATGAGAATCACTTGAACTTGGGAGGCGGAGGTTGCAGTGAGCTGAGACCGTGCCACTGCACTGCAGCCTGGGGAACAGAGTGAGACTCTGTCTCAGAAAAAAAGAAAAAAGAAATAGAAAAGAAAAACCTGTTAGAAATAGTAATTCATCAAAGTTTGAGGATACAAAATCAACACACAAAAATCAGTTGTGTTTCTATACACTTACAATGAGCAATCCAAAGATTAAGAAAACAATTTCAGGCCGGACGCGGTGGCTCACGCCTGTAATCCCAGCACTTTGGGAGGCTGAGGCAGGCGGATAACCAGGTCAGGAGATTGAGACCATCCTGGCTAACATGGTGAAACCCCATGTCTACTAAAAATACAAAAAATTAGCCGGGCATGGTGACGGGCGCCTGTAGTCCCAGCTACTAGGGAGGCTGAGGCAGGAGAATGGTGTGAACCCGGGAGGCAGAGCTTGCAGTGAGCTGAGATCGCGCCACTGTACTCCAGCCTGGGCAATAGAGCAAGGCTCCACCTCAAAAAAAAAAAAAATTCATTTATAATAGTATTAAAAAGAATGAAATACCTAGGAATAAATTTAACTAAAAAAGTAAAAGACTTGTTCACTGAAAATACAAAACATTGCTGAAAGAAATTTAAAAAGATGTAAATAATTTTAAACACATCCCATGTTCATGAATTGGAAGACTTAATATTGTAAAATAGACTGGGTGCAGTGGCTCACGCCTGTAATCCCAGCACTTTGGGAGGCCAAGGCAGGTGGATCACCAGGTCAGGAGATCGAGACCATCCTGGCTAACACAGTGAAACCCCATCTCTACTGAAAATACAAAAAAATTAGTTGGGCGTGGT
>NW_012101449.1:87362-89541 GCF_000951045.1 Mandrillus leucophaeus
TATATATATATGTATAGTAAAATGTCAGTACTATCCAAAGTGATCTACAGATTCAGTGCAATCCTATTAAAGTCCCAGTGGTGTTTTTTGCAGAAATAGAAAAGCCCATCTTAAAACTCATGTGGAATCTCAGGAGACCCCCAGAGAGCCAAAACAATCTTGAAAAAAAGAAAAGTTGGAGGACTCACACTTCCTGATTTTAAAACTTAGTACAAAACTACAGTAATCAGAGCAGTGTGACACTGGCATAAAAACAGACACAAAGACCAGTGGAATGGAATAGAGAGCCCAGTAATAAACCCTCACATATATGGCTAAGTGATGTTCTACAGGGGTGCCAAGACTATTCACTGGGGAAGATAGTCTTTTCAATCAGTGGTGCTTGGAAAACTGGATATCCACATGCAAAAGAATGAAGTAGGGCCCTTCTCTAGAAGCAACTGAAACCCAGGCGGGGCTCTAGGCCCCAAGATGTTTACTGTATTTTAGTTTGTCAGAGCAAAATTTGGGGAAAATAAATACCCAACAGTTAGGTGATCTGTCTGCAGTTTCTAACAGCACAGGAAATGCTCGTGAAATCACGCTGGGTGAAAATAGCTAAAGTACACAGTTGTAAATGGAGTGGGATCTCAGCTATTTAAAGGGAACGGAGAAAATTCTGAAGTGAAATTCACCAGCATCCTGGCACCCGCACTCCTCGCTGAGGAGGCCGAGGTAGCGCCCGCAGCGGCCGGGAGCCGCAGGGAACACCGGAAGTGCAGAGGAGGGAGCCCCCCTTAGGGTGGTCCTGACCAGGGCTGGCAGGGGCAAGTGTGGACGCCCGGCCCCTTGCCCAGGCTGGAACCACTCTGAGCGACAACTCACCCTTCGGAGCGCCTGGTGGGCTCTGGCTGTGACCCTCGAGCAGCCTCCTCTCCCCTGTCCTGCCCACCTATCCCCAGCCTCCAGGTAGAACTATACGATTGTTTTTATAACTGACCCCTGAACCAAAGAGAAGCCCATGATTCTTCTAGTCCTAATGACCTGTTTTATGTTCCAAGGGACAGTGCATCCCAGTCCCCGTGAGACGCCTTCCCTGTGGGAGCTCAGTCACTGACCTTCCCCTGAGAGGTGGAGACCCAGGGCACGGAGGAGCCCAGGCCATGGCCGTGCCCACTACTAACCTCCTTTCTCTCTTGTCTCAGGCCAGGTACAGGGGTCTGGTCTTCCTGCACCCAGGTTGGCCGCTGTGTGCCCATGAGAAGGTGGTGGTGCAGCTGGCGTCCCTGCACGGAGTCCGGCTCCAGCCCGGGGACTTCTACCTGCAGGTCACATCGGCGGGGAAGCAGTCAGCTAGACTGGTCTTGAAATGCCTGTCCCGGCTGGGAAGGGGCACAGAGGAAGTCGCCATCCCTGAGGCCATGTATGGCTGTGTCTTCACGGGGCCATTCCTGGAGTGGGTGAACCAGGAACGGAGCCACGTTCCCCTGCGCACCTGCCTGCTGACCTCAGGCTTGGCTGTCCACCGAGCCCCGTGGAGCGACATCACTAACCCTGTCTTTGTCCCCAGCCCTGGAGCCATCCTGCAGAGCTGCTCCAGCTGCACAGGTCCCGAGCAGCTGCCCAGCAGCCCCTCAGAGGCCCCAGCCCCCACCCAAGCCATGGCAGGCCCCCATTTCCAGGGAAGCACCCCTTCCCCCGACACCCTGACCCCACCCTGCCGCCGAGGGCGTGTGGGCAGCGACCAGCTCAGGCACCTTCCTTACCCAGAAAGAGCCGAGCTGGGAAGGCCCCGGACCCTGTCTGGAAGCTCAGACAGGGACTTCGAAAAGGTCAGCCCCTCAGAGCAGGGCCCACGGATGCCCCCTGAGAACTGCGGGGGATCGGAGCAGAAGCCGGACCAGGAGGAGGGCCCCAAGACCCTCACCTTCCACACAGACCTGGACGTCCCGAGCAGCAGGAGGCGGCCGCCAGGGGACTCCAGTTGTGTGCCGCCTAGACGCTGGTTCAGGGAGTCGTACATGGAGGCCCTGCGGAACCCCATGCCCCTGGGCAGCTCTGAGGAGGCCCTCGGGGGCCCGGCCTGCAGCTCCCTGGCTGGAGCCAGCAGGGACCCGGGGACTGGGACAGCAGCCAGTGAGACTCAGGAGGAAACCTCTGGTCCCTGGGGAGACCCCCAGCAGACCCCGAGTCTAGAGAA
>NW_012101449.1:90231-91588 GCF_000951045.1 Mandrillus leucophaeus
TCCCCCTGCACTGTCCCCCTCCCACCCTGTCACAGTTTTGTTGGGTCACTTGATCCACAAGAAGCCAGTCTCCACATTCGTGTTGGGCTCACGTTCTGGAGACCAGAAGTCCAACATCAAGCTGTGGGCAGTGTCCCTGCTCCGAGGTCCGGGGAGCACCCGTCCCGCCTCCTCCGGCTTCCGGGACTCCAGGTGTCCTGGGCTGTTGCTGCAGCACTCTGACCGTCCTCCCCTTTGCCTCTGACTCGAATCTCCCTCTCCTTGCTCTTGGGCATCCATCGCTGGATTTGGGGCCCCTATAAACCGAGGACCACCTCACATCCAGATCCCCAGACTCAGTTTCCAACTGGAGGCCACATTCACAGTCTCCAAGGGTTAGGAGAGAAAATGGGACGATTTAAAGACTGTTCGCAGGGCATCAAGAAAAGAATGACAACATATTTCTTAAATCAAATATTTCAAATATTTTCTTTTTCTCTTTGTTTTTTTTTTGGTTGGTTGGTTTTTGGTTTTTGTTTTTTTTTTTTTGAGTAAAGAAATAGCCTGTGAGTAACACAACCAGTGATGTTGGAAACAAGGAAAACATGAACATACTGATGTGGGCTCCAGCGAGCGGGGCCACCCAACCTCGCGAAATGGACGGGCTGAGCCCTCCTCTCCGTGGGCCGCCCGCTGCGGTGCCTGGAGACAGCCGCCTGGCCGCCCACCCTCTACCCGCCTGGCCTAACCAGGGGCTCGGAGGCACCACGGCTGTTGGAGACAGAAGTGTGGCCCGGCCCGTTCCAGCCACCTCACGAGGGCCTTTCGCCTTCGAAGTCAGGCTGCTGTGCCTGGAACTTCTGACGTTCCCCGAGTGCCGCACACACGGGACCTAGGGCAGAAGGAGCTTTTTTGTAACAGAAGCACTCGCTTGGGGCAGCGCTTCCTGGAAGTATTCTGTGACCTCACTGCACTTCAGCTGAAGTGAGAAGTCCCAGCCCCTCCCCGTGGTTTCCAGCCCCTCACCTTTCCTTTGTATTGATTTTCTTCCATTTGTACTGGGCAGAGAAGACACACAATCGTGCAGCACCCCTCGCAGTCACACACACACCATAACAACCACACACAGTCACATGCCTCACACGATCACACGCTCGAGTTCCACATACCACACACATGCACATGCAATCACACACCACACGCAGTCACATGCCTCACACGATCACACACACAGTCACACCACAGTCACATGCCTCACGATACATGCACACAGTCATACACACCACACAGTCACATGCCTCACACTATCAGATGCTCGAGTTCCACATACCACACACATGCACACGCAATCACACACCACACAGTCACATGCCTCACA